>NC_137802.1:15732764-15995264 GCF_963383645.1 Muscardinus avellanarius | reverse complement strand
ATTTGGGAGGCTGAAACAGGAGGATACCAGTCTGTGGATAGCCTCAGCTATTTAGTGAGGCACTCTGTAACTTAGTGAGACCCTGTTTCAAAATAAAGAATAAAAAATAGGGCAGGGTGTGTAGCTCGGAGGTCAAATACCTCTGGGTTTCATCCCCAGACCCGCAAAAAAAAAAAAAAAAAAAAAAAGAAAGAAAAAGAAAAAAAAAAGAAAAATAGTGCTAGGGGTCTATCTCGAAGGTAGACTGCCTCTGGGTTCCATCCTCAGTACTGCAAATAAATAAATAAATAAATAAATAAATAAATAAATAAATAAATAAATAAATAAAAATAAATATTTATTTCCTAGCTCAGCGTAGTGACACATGCCTGTAATTCTAGTTCTTGGGAGGATGAGACAGGAAGAGCATAAGATTGTAGGTTTGAGAACAGCCTCAACAATTTACCGAGACCCTCAGCAACTTAGCAAGACCCTGTTTTTTTTTAATTTTTTTTTATTCTATTTTTTGTAGTCATACATCACTTTGGAATACACGACTTGAGAGGATATACAGGCACATATCATCCAATAAGCCCTCATCCAATCCCCATCCCATTCCCTCCCCCTCCCTCGATCCCATGCTTAATTGGTGATTATCTTTGCCATAACTGTTTACGCACCTCATGAGTTTTAAAGAGATTCCATCCTCCCCCATCCCCTCCCCTCTGATTGGTCACCTTAATTGCTTCTCAATAGGGCCCTTTCTACTACTCGACCTCCTCTTGTTACCCCTTTCCTCCTAGTTCTTGCTAATTAGGGGAGGCATCTGGATTTTATTTTCTGTGCCATTGCTCTGTGCATGCCTCATTGCAAGTTCTGATCCCACTTTTGACGGCCCCAGTAGTGGTCTGGCCACCTGGGGGACAGCCTCAGCCTCTGATCCCAACCTCGCTGGCTCCAGCACCAGCCTTGCCTCATGGGAGGCCCTAATCCTGGCCTTGCTGGCCCCCACACTGAACTAACCCCTGGGCTGGCTCCTCTCCTGGCCTCAGAGTCCCCAGCACCGGCCTAGCCTCACGGCAGGCTCCGATCCCGACCTTGCTGGCCCTGGCACTGGCCTCACCCCTTGGCTGGTGCCGATTCCTGTCTCGGAGTCTTCAGCACCGGCCTTGCCTCTGAACCTGACCTCGTTGGCCCCGGCACTGACCTCATCCCTCAGCAGGCTCCTATCCCGGTCTTGGAGGCCCCAGAACCGGCCATACCATAAGGCAGGCTCCGATCCGGCCTCACTGGCCCCAGCACCAGTCTAGCCCCTCGGCAGGCTCCTATCCAGGCCTTGGAGGCGCTGGCACCGGCCTTGCCTCACAGCAGGCTCCGGTCCCGGCCTCGATGGCCCTGGCACTGACCTAACCCCTTGGCAGGCTCCGATCCCGGCCTCGGAGGCCTCAGCTCTGGCCTTGCCTTGCAGCAGGCTACAATCCCGGCCTTGCTGGCTCTGGCACTGGCCTAACGCATCATCTGGCTCCGATCCCGACCTCGGAGGCCCCAGCACAAGCCTCGTCTCACGGCAGGCTCTGATCCTGGCCTCGCTGGCCCCGGCACCAGCCTAAACTCTTGACAGGCTCCGAGCCTGTCCTTGGAGGCCCCAGCACCGGCCTTGCCTCACGGCATGCTCCAATCTCAGCCTCACTGGCCCCAGCACTGACCTAACCCCACACAGGCTCTGATCCCGGCCTCAGAGGCCCCATCACCTGCCTTGCCTCATGTCAGGCTCTGATCCGAGTCCCCTCTCCACCCAGCAGGTTGTTCCACATTCCCGAGGTGTGTGGTGGTAGTATTATGCCTCTGAGGTAATTTCTTCAAAAGTTCCAGGTGTATTACGTCAGATCTCTGCCTCCCCTGAGTACTTACCGCTGCCAATGCGACTGCCTCCACCATTTCAAATCTTTCCCAAGCTCTTTTTCCATACCGCATAATGTCCAGTGTTCCTAAGCATGCACGACAGTAGCATTCGACCTTTGGGGTAATTTCTTCAGAGGATCAGGGTGGGTTGGATCAGATGTCTGCCTCTCCCAAAGACAAGTCTCCACCGCCATCTCGGCCACTGCTGCCGCCACCGCCTTCCTCCTAGGTCTCCGCTAGACTCTCTCCTTACAGGCGATGTCCAGGATTCTTAATGATGTAGAGAAGCCTCAGTCCTCCTTCGTGGGGAATTTTTACAAAAGTTCCAGTTCAGATGTATATGTTTTGTCTGCATCTCCAATATTCTTGCTGCCGCCTCGGCCATCTTAACCCCTCTCAAATATTTTTCTTTTTTCTTTTCCCCCTTTTTTTTTTAAATAAGAGAAGAGAGTATGTGTGGTTTGGGGAGGATGTGGGATCAGGCACTGGGTAACGGTGAAAATTTTTTTTCATTCCGGGTGTGTGGGGTGGGGGCAAGACCCTGTTTTAAAAAGGCTTGTGATGTGGCTTGGCAGTCAAATGCCCCTGGGTTGAATCCCTAGTACCAAATACATACATATATACATACATACATATATACATATATGCATAATAATTGCTACTGTGAGCTGTTAATGGGGTGGGAACGTAGGTGTGGTGTTTCAAATTGGGACCTTTGGCTGGGCGTGGTGGTGCATGTTTGTAATCTCAGCATTTGGGAGACTGAGACAGGAGGATCGTGGTTCAAGGACAGCCTCAGCTACTACTTTGTGAGGCCCTTTGCAACTCAGTGAGAACTTGTTTCAAAATAAAGAATAAAAACCAGGTGTGATGACCCATACTTGTAATCCCTGTGCTTGGGTGGGGGGTTGCTAAAACAGGAGAATTGCACAGGTTCAAAGCTAGCCTCAGCTACTGAGTGAGGCTCTCAGCAACTTAGTGAGACCCTGTTTCCAAATAAAGTATAAAATAGGTCTGGGAGTATAGCTGGGAGGTAGAAAAGCCCCTGGGTTCCACCCCCAGTACCACACACACACACAAAAAAAAAGAATAAAAAATAGGGCAGAAGGTATAGCCTGGAGGTTGAATGCCCCTGGATTCCATCCTCAGACCCACCAAAGAAAGAAAAAGAAAAAAAGAAAGAAAAGCAAGCAAGCAAGCAAGCAAGCCAGGCATGGTGGCACTTGCTTGCAATCCTAGTACTTGGGAGGTTGAGACAGGAGGATCACACAGGTTCGAAGCTAGCCTCAGCTACTTAGTGAGGTTCTCAGCAGCTTAGTGAGACCCTGTTTCAAAATAAAATATAAAATAGGCTTGGGGTATAGCCTGGAGGTAGAAAGGCCCTGGGTTCCATTCCCAGTACTACAGAAAGAAAGCAAGCAAGCAAGCAAGCAAGCAAGCCAGCCAGCCTCTGGGCTCCACCCCCAGTACCACCAAAAAAATAAAATAAAATAAAATAAAAAATAAATTATAACACTATTTGGCAACTGGATCTATTTGGTAAAAAGGAGGAAAGATAGATAAAAGTAGCTTATCTTCAGCTGTTCTTTAACTTCAGAGACCACCCAGATTTCTTTAATGATTGCAGGATTGAGACAATTCCCCAAATGCAAAAGTTCTTTGACACTTGAGCCTGGCCACAATAAAGCCGCATTCCAGGTGCAGCTTTAGCAGCCTGGGATCCTCAGGGTCTTAGTGCCGCCATATTATTATTATTATTAGTCTCCAACTGGTTTTTCCTTCGGGCCTCCTTAGACCACCTGGAGAGGGGAGTTTAGAGTTCAATCTGTCCCATACGATCTGTTCATACACTGTTTTCTTTTATGGGCTGAGTTTAAAACGATATTACCAACTCAAAGAATAGGTGTTGGCATTCTTAAATCGTTACCTGGGAGAAAGGGAGGCCATCCTCAGACAAAGTCTACTACTGCAGGCTGCCAATTTGGTTTAACAGGGACTTGAAAAGGGAAAGACAGATGTCAAAAACCATTTAAGAATTCTGGCTGAGCACAGAAGCCTAGGTTCAAGTCTGTTTAAGGATGAAAAGCAAGGGCAACTCTGGAGAAAATGCTCTCAACCAGGAGGCCAAAAAGGCCCTCCGAGGCCTGGCTCACAGTGCAAAGGGGGACCATTAAATGGCTGAGCGCCCCCAGTTCCGGTCCCTAGACCAAGGTTCCCAGTGAATTACCACCACCTGAGGTGACTAAAAGAGCCGTAGGTGATCACACAGTGAGATCTCTGAGGCCAGATGTAAGACGTTGCCCTTCTTTCCCGGCCCAAGATCCAAAAGCTTAGCCAGGGTAGCGGGGACTTATCAGGCCAGCCCTGAACCTAACTTTTACTCAAGATTCAGCCTGCTGTGTCCAGGATGACCTTCCATTCTCCCATTCTTAGCCATACCGGAGATTTTAGCTCCTCTGCTAACAAAGTTGTTTTTTTTTTTTTTTTTTCCTTTTGCTGGCTCCACTAAAGTTATTGCTCAAAGATTTTTTTTTAAAGTTATTTTCTTCTTTGACAAAATCAATGTTTTAAGACACTAGGAATGCTTTTATGATGTCATGGATTTCCGTGATAATTGATGATATAGGTTTTAAGGTGTGTGGTCAAATAAGATATGCATTGTCTTTAATATTACTCCTTTTGCAAAATTAAGGTTTTAAGGTGCTAGTGGTATTTATCTAATGTCTTAATTTCCCACGTGATCTATAGTTCAATTATTAAGTTAGAAAAATGTCAAATGCAATGCTTTAAAATGCTCTTAACTACATAAGGTTTAAAGTAACACTTAAGTCTTTTAAATGGGTTTTTGTTGTAACTGCTGGTATAAGAACAACATTAAATGGTATGCTCTTTTTTTGGGTTTGCTTGTATGTAACAACAAAAGACAGATGTAGAGAGTCTATAGATGTGTTTCTTTATATGTTGATAAATACGGAGAAAGGAAATTTTGTGAGACTAAGAAAGCATATTGTAAGGTTTATCCTGATTGTCCGAAATGGGAAACAAAGGACCAGGATAGAAAAATCAGAGGGCTAAAGTAAGTTGTAAAGCGTTGATGGGATGTTTCTTTGTAAGTTTTATATCCTAAGGTTGTCCCAAATGGGGAAAAAAAGACCAGGATAAAAAATCAAGAGGGTTAAAGCAAGTTGCAGAGTGTCTGTGGTATGTTTGTTTGCATATGTGATGAAGATGGATTAAAAGGGTGAAGGTTTCTAATGAGCCTACCGCTTGAATATTCCCAAAAGTGCTAAAGTTCAGCAGCAGGGTTGTATTATGGATAAAAAAGCTAGCAGATTACTCTTGACAATGAAACTGGGAGACACCAAAGTCTGTAATAATTCTTTAAAACTGGTTTAGAGATTGTTTACCAGAAAAGTTAGAGGAGACTATGAGTTACGTTGTGCTGGGATGTAAAATTTGTCTTAAAGTTAACCCTAAAAATAGCTTGTTAAGCCCACCGGATAAGCAAATCAAGGGGCACACATCCAGGTGAAGATTAGCAGCTTGATCTCACTCACAGGCCTGGGGGTAAAAGCCATCAGGTAATGTTAGTTTTAGTTGATACTTTTACAGGATGGATAGAAGCATTTACTTCTAAATCAGAAAAAGCCTAGGAGGTTGTAAGGGTATTACTCTAAGAAATTATTCCTCGTTTTGGAGTTCACCACTCATTAGAGGGGTAATAGACCAGCATTTAAATCAGAAGACACCCAAAATATCATGCAAGCTCTGGAAATAGATTTTAATTTATACTGTGCCTGGCATCCCCGGTCCTCAGGAAAAGTAGAAAGGGTAAATGGGATTTTAAAGTGGTACCTTCTCAAACTAAACCAGGAGGTACAGGCCCCTGGTGGCAATTACTTCCAATGGCCCTAATATGGATTCGGAATACGCCTAGGCACTTAAGTCTCACCCCCTTTGAAAAGCTATATAACAGACCTTTCCTAACTCAAGGTATAGTCTTAGACACACAATCTCAAATATTAACAGACTATGTTACCCAATTGGCAACATATCAACAGGTCTTAAGTAAACTTCAAACAGTGCCAGAGGAAAAGGGTATATCCTGTTTTGTCCGGGTGACCTGGCACTCATCAAATAATCTAAAATCTTTATTCCAAAGCCGATTTCAGGTCTCCACAGTACTAATTTCTAAATTCACGTGGTGCAAAATAAACTTAATACATCCCACTTTTATATGTTAAAGCTTAAGTCAGCAAAACAGTTTTAATTTCTCATTTAAGTGTTATTTTTTGGGTTTCATGGTTAACCTGTATTGTGAGTGTTGTCTCATAGGGTTAAAGCTTTCCGACAGACAGAACCTGACAGACATCTATCGAGGCCCTTTGGATCGTCATAGACGCATACGACACTGACCCATCTGATTCCCCCATGCCAACTACGTGCATGAATGTTACCCTAAAGCTGGGGCCCCCCAACTTCACCCCTGTACAGCTCGAAGCAGTTTATGACCGACTCGACATCCTTATTCCTTTGCTGAAAGGTACATTCATGTGATAGAAATGGGGGGGGAAATTAATGGAAATTGAGCTCATGTTAAATGTTTGTAAAATTGTAAATGTCAAAATGTATTTTCTGTATCTACCTTTGGCCTGACAGGTGTCAGGAAGTTACTAGACAGAGGGGGGAATGTACCAGTATTGGAAATGGCCTAGGAAGATTTGAGAAAGCTATGATTATTAATATATTTTAAAAATTGGGTGAGGGGCAAATCTGTGCAAGAACTTGGTTTCTGCCTAAAAGCAGGCAACTATTCCAATGTAAATTAACCTAGCTAAAGGTGATTAACAAGTCCATAGGAGAGGAGAACTAGGCCTTTCTCTATCTATAGACAGATCTTAGGAGAGGAGAACTAGGCCTTTCTCTATCTAAAGACAGATCTACATGATGATCTAGGGAGGATGGAGCAGGGTTTGACCTTGCCTTCATGAAAGGAGACACCTTGCCACACCTGGCTGGGGGAGATACCTTACAGGGTTAAGGGGAGGTATCTTTTTTTTTTTTTTTTTTTTGGTGGTACTGGGGTTCCTGGAAGCCCTCCTTCCTCCGGGCTACACTCCCAGACCTATTTTATATTTTTGAAACAGGGTCTCTTACACCAGCACGGCTGGCTTCGAACCTGCGCGATCCTCCTGTCTCCGCCTCCCAAGCGCGGGGATTACAAGTGTGCGCCACCACGCCCGGCAAGGGGAGGTATCTTAAAGGGACGTTTACTACATCAGGATTACGTGAACAAGATGGAGGTCACGGGTATAAAAATGTCAAGTGATCCCTTTGGCATATTCATTCGAGTCACCCCTCCATGCCACTCTGGCATGGGGCTGTATTTCTATTTTCTGTATTTCTATCTTTTTAATAAACTTCTTTAAATCTTCAGCAACTGTCCAAGCTATGCATATTTATTCTTAGTTCAGGACAAGAACCCGCGGGTTTTTTCTATTTTTGGTCGTTTGGGGTTTTGTTGTGGTTTGAGGAAAAGTGTGTCTGGGACCCTAACAGGGGTCCCCGGGAACAGTTTCCCCAAAACCATACTCTCCTAATCCGTAACAGTGGTGGCTTTTAGTCTTTCTTGGGTCTGAAACCAGCTCATCCCCAATTGTCGTGTTTGTTTGTTTGTTTGTTTGTTTTGTTTTGTTTTTGGTGGTACTGAGGATCCTAGAAACCCTTCTACCTCCGGGCTACACTCCCAGACCTATTTTATATTTTTATTTGGAAACAGGGTCTCTTAAGCCAGCAAGGCTGGCTTTGAACCTGTGAAGGTCCACCTGTCTCTGCCTCCCAAGTGTGGGGATTACAAAGCGTGCGCCACCACGCCCGGTGATTATCCTGTTTTAACACTGAAAGTTCCTCATCCTGCTGAGAGGGGTGGCACATGCCCATTATCTTAGTACTTGGGAGACTGAGACAGGAGGAGCCAAGGTTCCAGGTGAGCCAGCCTCAGCAGCGTAGTGAGACACTGTTTCAAAACAAAATAGGGAACTGGGGGTGGTGGTGGCCCATACTTGTAAAATCCCAGTCCTTGGGAGGCTGAGACAGGCGATATAGATTTCCAGCCAGATTTAGCTACTTTGTGAGGCTCTCCTAGACTCAGTGAGACTGTTTCAAAATAAAGAATTAAAAAAAAAAAAAAAGCATTTGGGTATGGTGGTACCTGCTTGTAATCTTAGTGCTTGGAAGGCAGAGACAAGGAAGATCTGGTTTCGCCACTAGCCTAAGCTACTTAGTAAGGCCCTCCTCAATTTAGTGAGACTCTGTCTCAAAAATAAAAGAATAAAAAATAGGGCTGGGATGTAGCTGGAAAGTAGAATGCTCCTGGGTTTCATCCCCAGTTCCAATCAATCAATCAATCAATCAATCAATCAATCAATCATAACCCAGGCCTGGTGGCACAAGCTTGTCATCCCAGCATTTGGGAGGCTGAGACAAAAGGATCATGGTTCAAGGCCAACTTAGTGAGTTGTCAGCTACTTAGTGAGGCCCTTTGCAACTCAGTAAGGCTGTTTCAAAATAAAGAATAAGCCAGACGTGGTGGCACACGCTTGTAATCGTGCTTGGGAGGTGGAGAAAGGAGGATCGGCTGCACTGGCTTAAGAGAGCCTGTTTCCAAATTTAAAAAAATATAAAATAGGTCTGGGAGTGTAGGCCGGAGGTAGAAGGGTTTCCAGGAACCCCAGTACCACAAAAAAATAAAAAATAAATAAACAAATAAGGAATAAAATATAGGGCTAGGGGTATAGCTCGGAGGTGGAATGCCCCTGGGTTCCATTCCCAGTAGCACAAAAATTAAAATTAAAAATTAATTAATTAATTAATAAAATAGGGCTGGGTATAGCTCAAAGGTACAATGCCCCTGGGTTTAATTCCCAGTACTACAAAAATAAATAATAAATAAATATAAATAAATAAATGCTGGGGGTGTAGTTCAGAGGTAGAATGCCCCTGGATTCAGTCCCCAGTATTAAAAAAAAAGGGGGGGGGAATTATCCTGGCAGATTTCCTTTCAGTATTTTTCCTACAGATTTCCCAAGCCATTTCTGCTCACTGTCCTAAAAAATGCAAGTCAATTTTAACGTTGGCCGCAAACCAAGAACAAAAAGGTTAAGTGTATTGAATTAAGTTTTCAAGGCAGAGCTATGGGACTGAGGATGATCCGCAGCCTCGGAAGGCCAAGCTTCTGTTTTTTTCCACTAGCAGGTGTGGTCAAGGCCTGGCCAAGGCAGGTAAAGCCTCCCTCCCAGCAAGGCTCCCCGACTTGACTTAACGGGGCTTTCTTTTTCCAAATTAAAATGCTGCTTTCATCTGATAACAAAACTTTAGTAGGATAGTGAAGATTACAAAGAGAAGCACCAGCATCTCACCCCTCTGGCCGGCCCCACTCCCACCGCCTAGAGGCCCCCTCTCTGTTGGTTTGGTTTTTGGTTCTGAAAGTTGTTTGCTAAAATGCTCATACTTAGCTGGGAAGGGTGGTGTACACTCGTAATCCCAGCGTTCGGGGGCTGAGACAGGAGGATCGTGGTTCGCGGACAGCCTCAGCTACTTAGTGAGGCTCTTTGCAACTCAGTGAGACCCTGTTTCAAAATAAAGAATAAAAAATAGGGCAGGAGATATAGCTAGGAGATCAAATGCCCCTGGGTTCCATCCCCAGAACCACAAAAATAAATAAATAAATAAATAAATAAATAAATAAATAAGTAAGTAAATTTGTGGTACTGGGAATTTAACCCAGGAGTATTCTACCTTGAGCTATACCCCTAGCCCTATTTACTTATTTATTTTATACTGGAGAGTGAACTTAGAGGCATTCTATCTCCCAGCCATTTTTATTTGTATTAATTAATTAATTTTTTGTGGTACTTGGGATGGAACCTGGAGGCCTTCCACCTCCAGGCTATACCCCCAAACTTATATTTTTTTTATCTTGGAAAAGGGTCAAGCGGGTGTGGTGACACAGGCTTGTAATCCCAGCATTTAGGAGGCTGAGACTGGAGGATCGCAGTTCGTGGACAGCCTCAGCTACTTAGTGAGGCTCTCTGCAACTTAGTGAGACTCTGTTTCAAAATAAAGAATAAAAAATAGGGCAGGGGGTGTAGCTTGGAGGTCAAATGCCCCTGGGTTCCATCCCCAAACCCGCAAAAAACAAAAAAGGAAAAAGAAAAAGAAAGAAAGAAAAAGGGTCTTGCTAAGTTGCTGACAGCCTCACTAAGTTGCAGAGGCTGGGTTAAACTTGTGATTTTCCTGTCTCAGTCTTGTTAAGTTGGGTCCTGCACTCATGTGACTTTGTGTCACATGACCTCTGCAGGGCAAGGGAGGGGCTGAAACCCCCACGAGAATTGGGCATTCCCGCGAGTAAACCCTCATCTCGCGAGATGCATGCCTTTAAAAGGAGAGCCCGCGTCCTCAAGCTTCGGACAGGTGCGCGGGCCCCACGGTGCCTCGCCCTGATCCCCGGGAGAGCCGTGCCATTAAAACTTTACATGCCACGTGTACCGGACCTCTCTCGTGTTTTTCACACTCCGCCGTACGCACATTATTTTTATTTTACTCGCATTTAATTTTTTATTTTACTTATCAAGTCTCCCAAGAACTGGGTTGAAAAGTGTGTACCACCACACACAGGTTTATTATTTATTTATTCATTCATTCATTCATTTATTCATTTATTTATTTATTTTTGGTGGCACTGGGGTTCCTGGAAACCCTTCTACCTCTGGGCTATACTCCCAGGCCCATTTTTTAATATTTTTATTTGGAAACAGGGTCTCTTAAGCTAACGAGGCTGGCTTCAAACCAGAGCGATCCTCCTGTCTCCACCTCCCAAGCGCAGGGATTACAAGCCTGTGCCACCACGCCCGGCTTATTTTTTATTTTTGTTTTTGTCCTGAGATCAGAAGATGGCAGTTCTCGGACAGCCTCAGCTATTAAGTGAGGCCCTCCGCAATTTAGTGAGACTCTGTTTCAAAATAAAGAATAAAAATAGGGCAGGGGTGTAGCTCGGAGGTCGAATGCCCCTGGGTTCCATCCCCAAACCCACAAACAAACAAATAAACAATTAGCTGGGTGTGGTGGCATATGCTTGTAATCCCAGCATTTGGGAGGCTGAGACAGGAGGATCGCACAGTTTCGAAGCCAGCCTCAGCTATTGAGTGAGGTTCTCAGCAATTTTGTGAGACCCTGTTTCCAAATAAAGTATAAAATAGGTCTAGGAGCATAGCCCAGAGATAGAAAAGCCCCTGGGTTCCACCCCCAGTGCCACATAAATAAATAAATAAATAAATAAATAAATAAATAAATAAATAAATAAATAAAATAAGGCTGGGGATGTATCTCAGAGGTAGAATGCCCCTAAGTTCAATCCTCAGTAAAAAAAAAAAAAAAAAAAAAAGAAGAAGAAGAAATAAAGGAAGGAAGGAAAGAAGAAAAAAGAAAGAGAGCTATAAAGAAAGGGTCTCAGAATGAGACTGAGGGAGCTGGGGGCTCTATTTTACTTAATTTAATTTAATTTAATTTTTTGCAGGTCTGGGGATGGAACCCAGGGGCATTTGACCTCCGGGCTACACCCCCTGCCCTATTTTTTATTCTTTATTTTGAAACCGGGTCTCACTGAGTTGCAGAGGGCCTAAGTAGCTGAGGCTGTCCGCAAACCGCGATCCTCCAGGTCTCAGCCTCCCGAATGCTGGGATTACAAGCGTGCACCACCACGCCCGGCTTACTTTACTTTACTTTATTTTTTATTGGTGCACTATAGTCTCACATCATAGTGTGGGTCATGTCGACATTGGCATATTTTCACACAGTACTTGCTGCCCTTCCCCACACCCCGCTTCCCTTTTCCCTCCCTCCCAATACTGGGTGTCCGTGTTAACTGTTATATTCACATGTATACACATTCGAATGTAGCTTTTCCATTAGTGAACCTCAGACTTCTTCCTCCTCTACCCTTCTTTTCTGGCTTTGCTGAGGTTTCTCCTCCATTATCTGGAGTCCCTCTGGTATCCCCAATGCTCCCTAGCTTGGGCATATTAGAGAAAACATAAGTCCCTTCTCTTTCTGTGCTTGGCTGATCTCACTTAATACAATGTTCTCCAGGTCTTTCCATCTTCTTGCAAATGACATGATTTTGTTCTTCTTTATAGCTGAGTAGAATTCCATTGTGTGTATTTATCATAATTTTGCAATCCATTCATCTGTTGATGGAGACCTGGGTTGGTTCCATATTTTGGCTATTATGAATTATGCTGCTATGAACATATATTACTGTAGTTCTCTTATTTCAACCCCTTTGGAAAGATACCCAGGAGTGGTATAACTGGATCATATGGTGGATCCATTCCCAGTTTTCTAAGGAATCTCCACACTGATCTCCATAGCAACTAAACTGGTTCACATACCCACCAACAGTGTAAAAGAGTTCCTCTTACACCAGGCTTGGTGGCTCACGCTTGTAATCCCTGCGCTTGGGAGGCGGAGACAGGAGGATTGCGCAGGTTTGAAGCCAGCCACGGTGACTTAAGAGACCCTGTTTCCAAATTTTAAAAAGTATAAAATAGGTCTGGGAGTGTAGCCGGGAAGTAGTAGGTTTCCAGAAACCCCAGTACCACCTAAATAAATAAATAAATAAATAAATAAATAAATAAATAAAACATTAAAAATATAAAAGAGTTCCTCTTTCCCCACATCCTCAACAGCATTTGTTGTTATTTGATTTCTGTATGCTTGCCACTCTGATTGGGGTTAGATGGAATCTCAGTGTAGGTTTGGTTTGCTTCTCCCTAATGGCTAGTGATGTTGGAACATTTTTTCATGTATGTATTGGCTATTTGTGTCTCTTATTTTGTGAAGTGTTTATTCTATTCAGTTGCCCACTTCTTAATTGGATTGTTTGTTTTGCTAGTGTAGAGTCTTTTGAGCTCTTTGTATATTCTGGGTTATTAGGTACCTGGTAAAGATCTTCTCCCATTCTGTAGGCTTCCTCTTTAGATTCTTTATTTTTTTTTAAATTTTTTTGGGTGCGAGGATGGAACCCAGGGGCATTTGACTTCCGAGCTACACCCCCTGCCCTATTTTTTATTCTTTCTTTCTTTCCTTTTCTTTTTTTTTTTTTTTTTTTTTTTGGTGGTACTGGGGGTGGAACCCAGAGACTTTCTACCTCCGGCCTATACTCCCAGACCTTTTTTTTATATATATTTTATTTGGAAACAGGGTCTCAATAAGTTGCTGGAAGCCTCAATGAGTAGCTGAGGCTGGCTTCGAACCCGTGTGATCCTCCTGTCTCAGCCTCCCAAGCGCGGGGATTACCGCCGCCATGCCCAGCGTTTATTCTTTATTTTGAAACAGGATCTCACTAAATTGCAGAGGGCCTCATTAAGTAGCTGAAGCTGTTCAGGAACCAGGATTCTCCCATCTCAACCTCCCTAATGCTAGGATTACAAGTGTGCACCACCACACCCGGCTTCTCTCTCTTTTTTTTTTTTTTTTTTTTTTTTTTTTTTGTGGAAACCAGGGCCTTCTACCTCCAGGCTACACTCCCAGACCTATTTTATATATTTTTTATTTGGAAACAGGGTCTCTTAAGCCAGCTGAGGCTGGCTTTGAACCTGCGCGATCCTCCTGTCTCAGCCTCCCAAGAACGGGGATTACAAGTGTGCACCACCACGCCCGGCTAGATTCTTGATGGTTTACTTTGATGAGCAGAAACTTTTTAGTTTGATGCCATCCCACTTGTTAATTCTTGCTTTGATTTCCTGCACTTTGGAGGTTTTGTTGAGAAAGTTACTACCTGTGCCTGTATGTTGGAGTGTTGGGCCTATGCCCTCCTCTAATAACTTCACAGTCTCTGGTCTAATTTCTAAGTCTTTGATCTATCTCGAGTTGATTCCTGTGCATGGTAAGAGGTAAGGATTTAGTTCCATCTTCTACAAACGGTTAGCCAGTCTCCCAGCACCATTTCTTGAAAAGGCTGTCTTTTCTCCGGTGTATGAATTTGGCCCCTTTGTCAAAGATCAATTGACTATACGTGTGTGGGTTTGTTTTTGTATCATCTACTTTGTTCCCTCTGTGTGCTGGTTTTTGTGCCAATACCATGCTGTTTTAACTACTATTGCTTTGCAGTATAATTTGAAGTCAGGGATTGTGATGTTTCCTGCCTGGTTCTTACTGCTGAGAATTGCTTTGGCTATTCTGGGTCTTTTGTTTCTCCATGTGAAATTCATGACTAATTTTTCTAGGTCTATGAAGAATGTTGTTGGTATTTTGATAGGAATTGCATGGAATTTGTAGATCATTTTTGGCAGAATGACCATTTTGATGATATTTATTCTGCCTATCCATGAACAAGGGAGATCTTTCCATCTTCCAAAATCTTCAATTTCTCTCTTTAATGTTTTATAGTTTTCATTGTAGAGGTCTTTTGTGTCTTTGGTTACGTTTATTCCTAGATATTTTATTGGTTTTGAGGTTATTGTGAATGGAATTGTTTTCTTTATTTCTTTCTTCGTGGATTCATTGTTGGCATATAGAGAGCAACTGATTTCTTTAGGTTGATTTTGTATCCCACCACTTTGCTGAATTGGTTAATCAGCTCCAATCGTCTTTTGGATGAGGTTTTGGGGTCTTCTAGATATAGGATCGTGTCATCTACAAACAAGGATAATTTTAATTCCTCTTTTCCTATTTGAATTCCTTTGATATCCTTCTCTTGTCTTATTGCTGTGGCAAGAGTCTCGAGGACTATATTGAAAAGGAGTGGTGCCAGGCATGGTGGCGCACGCTTGTAATCCCAGCATTCGGGAGGCTGAGACAGGAGGACCGCGGTTCACGGACAGCCTCAGCTACTTAGTGAGGTCCTCTGCAACTCAGTGAGACCGTTTCAAAATAAAGAATAAAAAATAGGGCTGGGAGTGTAGCTCGGAGGTCGAAGGCCCCTGGGTTCCATCCCCAGGACTGAAAAAGAAAGAAAGAAAGAAAGAGGGAAAAGGAGTAGTGATAGTTGGCATTCTTGTCTTGTTCCTGACTTTAGGATAAATTCTTGCAGTTTTTCCCCATTCAATATGATGTTTGGTTTGGGTTTATTGTATATTGCCTTAATCATGTTGAGATACATTCCTTCTATTCCCATTTTCTGCAGGTTTTGGGTTTTTTTGTTTGTTTGTTTTTCAGTACCGGAGATGGAACCCAGGGGCATTCTATCTCCGAGCTACACCCCCAGCCCTAATTTTTTAGTCTTTTTTTTTTTTGTGTGTGTGTGTGTGGTACTGGGGGTGGAACCCAGAGGCTTTCTACCTCCGGCCTATACTCCCAGACCTATTTTTGGAAACAGGGTCTCACTAAGTAACTGAGAGCCTCACTAAGTAGCTGAGGCTGGCTGCGAACCTGTGTGATCCTCCTGTCTCAGCCTCCCAAGTGTGGGGATTACAAGCGTATGCCACCACGCCCGACTTAATTTTTTAGTCTTTTATTTTTTGAAACAGGGTCTCGCTAAGTAGCTGAGGCTGTCCACAAACCGTGATCCTCTGGTCTCTGCCTCCCAAATGCTGGGATTACAAGCATGCACCACCATACCTGGCTTCAGCAGTGTTTTTTTTTGGTGGTACTGGGGGTGGAACCCAGAGGCTTTCTACCTCCGGGCTATACTCCCAGACCTATTTTATATTTTATTTGGAAACAGGGTCTCGCTAAGATGCTGAGAGCCTCATTAAGTAGCTGAGGCTAGCTTCGAACCTGCGCGATCCTCCTGTCTCAGCCTCCCAAGTGCAGGAATTACAAGCATGCGCTACCATGCCCGGCTTCTGCAGTGTTTTTAACATGAATGGGTGTTGGATTTTGTCAAATGCTTTTTCCGGCATCTATTGATATTGTACCAGTACCGGGAATGGCCTAGGAAGATTTGAGAAAGCTATGATTATTATATTTCAAAAATCTGTGAGCCGAGTGTGGTGGCGCACGCTTGTAATCCCCGAGCTTGGGAGGCGGAGACAGGAGGATCGTGCAGGTTCAAAGCCAGCCGCGTGTGCTGGCTTCAGAGACCCTGTTTCCAAATTTAAAAAAGTAAAAAAACAGGTCTGGGAGTGTAGCCCGGGTGTAGAAGGGCTTCCAGGAACCCCAGTGAAAGGTTTGAGCCGCTGCCCCACAGGGGGCAGGGCCGGAAGCTAGGAGGCAGAGCCCTGTGATTCCCAGAGGAGACCACGCCCCTTGATTTAAGAGAAGCCGGATAGAGACAGAGAGGTACGCTCTTCCCCACTAGCCCCCGCGAGCCTGCAGGGGCTGGTGGCCCACTCCCCACGAATAAAGACATGCATATCATCTTATATCGGTGTCCTGCATGTATCTGTGCACCGACCGATGTGCCCATGTTATATCTTGGTGCTGACCTGTGTTGAATTGGGACTTAATCCACTGAGCCCCAAGGACCCACAGCCCCACAGAGCCTGGCCAGCACTTCTTGGACTGTCCATCCGCTCTGCCTGCAGCTGACTCTTCATCTGTGCTCGGAGCTCGGACTTTACACAAAAGCGCCGCACTCCAGCTCCATCCCGCCACCGCTGCGGCTGCGGCCACGGCCAGCCTGGCCCGCCAAGTCTAGCCTGCGTGACCCGCCGGGCAGCCCAGGGCCCCTGCGCCGGCTATGCCTAAACTTCCACTGCCGCTGCCGCAGCACCCAGCGACATGGCGGCGAAAGCCTGCCCCTCCATCCGGGAGGCTGCCGCGCTGCCGCACACCGTCAGCTCAGGCTCCGGCCCCCGCGCTGCCTTCTGCAGTTCATGCTCCAGCCGCGGCCTCTGTGGCCCCGCCACGCTCCAGTTCAGGTGCGCGCCACCGCCGCGCCACCGCCACTGCCACTGCTACTGCCCCATGCCTGCCCAGGCCGTAAGCCTTCTTCCCCAGCCCCGCGCTCTCCGGAAGAGCCCATAGCCATCTTTCCGGCCCCGAGCCAGGCTGCTTGGGTGATGCTGGCACCTGCTCTGCCTGTTGACCGCCTGCACGGGCCAGGACCTCTGCCTGCCGCTTGGACCTCCAAAAACCGCCGTTCCAGCTCTGCGCTGTGGTCACCACCGGGACCTCTGGCCGGTTTGCCCCACCCGTCCGCCCCGAGCCAGGCTCATTGGGCGGCACACAGCTGGCCTTGACGTCTGCCGCGTGCCTGGAAGCCATTTTGTCTCCACGCTGCAGGCCCGGCAAGCCACGCCACCTGTGCGCCCCCACTGATCCCACCTGCACCAGCTGCCAGCGCCGTCCACACCAGCCACCGGCATCCGCGCGCCCCAGCTCCACCCCGCCCCCGGCAGCTTCTCAGCACTTCTGCCACAGCCAGCGCTGGCCGGCAACGCTTCACTCCGGTAAACTACCTCCTACCCTTGGTTAGCGGGTTTTGGACTTGGGTCTTCCAGTCCACTGGGACCCCAAAATCCAAGCGCTTGGTGACCCATTGTCCCCCGGTCCACTGGGATCACCCTCTGGATGACTAGGTCGTCCTCCAGTTTGGAGAAGGGGTGAAGACGTTCTTCCCTATCTCTTAACCTCCGTTTCCGAACAATTGAGCAGGGAAATCGGGAACGCCCATTTCCTGTTCTTCGTTTCCGCCCGCGAACCAATTATGGGAAGTCAGACCTTTAAACTAGCAGATGCCCTGAGCCCCTGTCTGCCTTGATACGAGTTGGAAAATGGGTTGCAGTGGCCCAGGAATAGTTAGGAACTTTTCAGCTGCTATTTATTTTCCCGCCAGCCACAGCTGCCATCTTGGACACCACGTGGCATCTCACAGGCACCACCTGGTGGTCCTTCTGGGTCACAGGATTATAATTCTGCGGGCTCATGGCCACCATTTGGCGATGAAATGTGGGTGCCGGGGTCACAAGCCCCATCTCCCTCTCTTCTGGCCCCACTTTGTGAGATGGCTGGTGCAGAAGGTGTGGTCCGGGTCCATGTTCCTTTTTCCCTTCATCCTCCTTCCTCCATCTTCCTTGCTGGCCCAGGGTAACTCTACAGGTACAGGGTAAGCCAGTTTCCTCTTTGGTGGCCTGCTCGATCTTTCAGGCCTTAGTTTCCTTCCCAAATCTCGGTCTAGGGTGATGACAACAAGCCCTCTGGCCTCTGCCCACGGCTTAGGTCATATCTAAAAGGGCTCTGTAACGTTACAACAGCTCCAGGACAAATTCTCTTCCACTAAACTTTGTTTCTCTCGACATAACTCTCTTTGATGTTTATATTTTAGCAGGTCCACTTGTTTACATACTACAGTGCTCTCTCTCTTCGGATGCCAAATTGCCATAAGTATTAAACCTCTAAAATTGGTAACTGATGCTCCTGATGCAGTAACAGGTGTTTGTTTGACCAGACAAATCCATACCCACTCAATGCTGAAAAGGGTGGTGTGGGGTCCTCTCCGGGAGGTGCTGCTATTAATAACTCTGGTCTAATGAATAACTGCTAAAGGGGTGGCATACGTCTTCCTCAGGGAGTGCTATTTGTATTAATAGATCTAGTGACAATCTGCCTTGTATCTAAAAGGGCTCCTGCCCAGCCTGGGTTCCACTCTCACGATTTTCTTTTTTCCTTAATAGCACCTTGCCTGTTAGTCTCCTCAAAGCAAACCACGTCACCGAGCTCTCCAGGGTAATCTCCGACTCTCCCTGCAACCACACCCACCTGCCCCCTTCCAGCGGCTCAGACTCTGATTTCTCCCACCTGAAGCTCCTGACGACGCCCCTTCACAGCAGGAAGTAACTAGAGGGGCTAATCATCGTCCTGTATCCCCGCTAGTCAAAGAGGTCGGGATGAAAGGTTTGAGTGGCTGCCCCGCAGGGGGCGGGACCAGAAGCTAGGAGGCGGAGCCCTTTGATTCCTAGAGGAGACAACACCCCTCAATTTAAGAGAAGCCAGATAGAGACAGAGAGGTACACTCTCCCCCACTAGCCCCTGCGGGCCCCCGGGGGCTGGCCGCCCACTCCCCACGAATAAAGACATGCATATCATCTTATATCGGTGTCCTGCGTGTATCTGTGTACCGACCGATGCACCCATCTTATACCCAGTACCACTGGAAAAAAAAAAAGAATTTTTGCATCTATGTTCATCAAAGATATTGGTGTGTAATTTCCTTTTCTTGAGGTATCTTTATTTGGTTTAGGGGCTCAATTTTCTTTTCTTTTCTTTTCTTTTTTTGTGGTACTGGGTAGGGGTGGAATCCAGGGACTGTCTACTTCCGGGCTATCCTCTCAGACCTATTTTATATTTCATTTGGAAACAGGGTCTCACTAACTTGCTGAAAGCCTCACTAAGTAGCTGAGGCTGGCTTCATACCTGTGCGATCCTCCTGTCTCAGACTTCCGAGTGCAGAGATTACAAGCGTGCACCACCACAACCGGCTGGGGACTCAACTTTAAAAGATGATCTAAGCCGGGTGTGGTGGCACACACTTGTAATCCCAGCATTTGGGAGGCTGAGACCAGAGGATCCCGGTTCGCAGATAGCCTCAGCTACTTAGTGAGGCCCTCTGCAACTTAGTGAGACCCTGTTTCAAAATAAGGAATAAATGCCGGGCGTGGTGGCACACGCTTGTAATCCCCGTGCTTGGGAGGCAGAGACAGGAGGATCGCGCAGGTTCGAAGCCAGCCACGTGCACTGGCTTAGGAGACCCTGTTTCCAAATAAAAATGTTAAAATAGGTCTGGGAGTGTATCCTGGAGGTAGAAGGGCTTCCAGGAACCCCAGTACCACCAAAAAAAAAAAAAATAATAATAATAAGGAATAAAAAATAGGACTGGGCTATAGTTTGGAGGTCAAATGCCCCTGGGCTCCATCCCCAGACCCGCCAAAAAAAAAATCCTTCTTCCTTTATGTCACTTTTATTATTTTTCTTTTTTTTTAATTTCTTTTTTGGTCTTAGAGATTAAACTCAGGGGTATTGTACCCTCCCTATCACCCTCTTTTTTTGGAAACAGCAATTCTACCTTCGAGCTACATCTTCAGCCCTGTACCAGTATTGGGAATGGCGAAGGAAGATTTGAGAAAGCTCTGATTATTAATATATTTCAAAAGAAAATAATTGATATATTTCAAAAATAGTTGTATCAAAATGGCGGCAGACATGGACTTGATCTCTGCCTAAAACAGGCAGCTATTCCAATGTAAATTAACCTAGCTCAAAATAATTAACAAGTCAATAGAGGAGAGCTAGGGCTTCCTCTTTCTGAAGACAGATCTACCTGATGTTCTAGGTAGGATGGGGCAGGGTTTGACCTTGGCCTTCAAGTAAGGAGCCTCCTTGCCACACCTGGCTGGGGGAGGTACCTTACAGGGCCGGTTACTAGGTCAGGATTACCTGAACAAGATGGAGGTCATGGGTATAAAAAGGGCTGAGTCCACGTGTGATCCTTTGGTGTATTCTTTCAAGTCACCCCTCCATGCCAGTCTAGTATGGAGCTGTACCTAACCTCTGTATTTCTGGACAAGAATCCACGGTTGTTCTGTTTGTGTGATTGTGTTGGGGGAATTACTTCTCCACACACACACTGAACACATTTCACCACAACAAGCCCTTTTTTTTTTTTTTTTTGGTGGTTCTGGGGTTCCTGGAAACCCTTCTACTCTTCCGGGTTACACTCCCAGACCTATTTTATACTTTTTTTTGGAAACAGGGTCTCTTGGTGGTACTGGGGTTCCTGGAAGCCCTTCTACCTCCGGGCTACACTCCCAGACACACACACACACACACACACACACACACACACATATATATATATATGTATATATATATATATATATATATATATATATATTTTTTTTTTTTTTTTTTTTTTAATTTGGAAACAGGGTCTCTTAAGGCAGCAAGGCTGGCTTTGAACCTGTTCGATCCTCCTGTTTCAGCCTCCCAAATGCTGGAATTACAAGCATGTGCCACCACCCCCAGCTATTTGTTTATTTAGAAATAGGGTCTTGCTAAATTGCTGAAAATCTATATAAATTGCTGAGTTTGACCTTGAACCTGTAATCCTGCCAGCTCAGCCTCCCAAGTAGAATTTTAGGTGTGTACCACAGAGCCTGGTTCTTTTTTTTTTTTTTCTTTTTTTTTTGAGTCTGGGGATAGAACCAAGAGGCATTTGACCTCCGAGCTACACCCCAGCCCTATTTTTTATTCTTTACTTTGAAACAAAGTCTCTCTGAGTTGCAAAAAGGCTCACTAAGTAGCTGAGGCTGTCCTTGAACCCCGATCTTCTGGTCTCAGCCTCCCAAATGCTGGGATTAAAAGAGTGGGCCACCACGCCAGGCTCTCTTTTTATAATTACTTTCTTCCTAGCTCCTGGAGACCCTGACACACAAGCTCTTCAGTGCGTCCTGGAACAGAGAGGACCTCAGCGGGAGGAGAGTGGAGAGCCGTGGAGAGGAAGGGGAAGGGCGAGCCGTGCCCTGCAGGAGGCTGTCCTCATTCTTCCTAAGCTGCTTGGAGCTGTTGCTTCACTCCAGTGTTTAATTCTCTTTTCTTTGTTTACTTATGTCCTGTGCTGGAGATTCAGCCCAGGGCTCCAGGTGCCCCACCACAGCCCTGGAATCGCTGTGTGTGTCTGTGTTACTGGGGTCGGAACCCAGAGGCATTCTACCTCCAAGCTACACCTCTAGCCCTATTTTTTTTTTTTTTTTTTTTTTTTTTTAGTGGTACTGGGGTACACTCCCAGACCTATTTTTACATTTTTATTTGGAAACAGGGTCTCCTAAGCCAGTGCGCGCAGCTGGCTTTGAACCTGGGCGAGCCTCCTGTCTCCGCCTCCCAAGCGCGGGGATTACAAGCGTGCGCCACCACGCCCGGCTAGCCCTATTTTTTATTCTATTTTTTGCAGGTCTGGGGATGAAGCCCAAGGGCATTCGACCTCCAAGCCACACCCCTTTCCCTGTTTTTTTTTATTTATTCTTTATTTTTTATTCTTATTTTATTATGTATTTTATATTATTTTTATTATTTATTTTATTATTTTTATTTATTCTTTATTTTGTAACAGGGTCTCACTGAGTTGCAGAGGGCCTCACTAAGTAGCTGAGGCTATCCACGAACCGCGATCCTCAGGTCACAGCCTCCCCAATGCTGGGATTACAAGCGTGCGCCACCACGCCCGGCTTTATTCTTTATTTTGAAACAGGGTCTCCCTGAGTTGTAAAGAGCCTCACTAAGTAGCTGAGGCTGGCTGAGAAGCTCGATCCTCCAGTCTCAGTTTCCCAAATGCTAGGATTACAAGTATGTGCAACCACGCCTGGTTTAAGAGATTTGTTTCTAATATTCCACTGCAAATGTACAAATGAACATGTAAGCTAGATGAATCTTTGAGGACCTCGCTGTCTACAAAACTGTTTTCTAAGCCGGGCGTGGTGGCTCAAGCTTGTAAGCCCAGTACTTGGGAGGCTGAGATAGGAGGATCACAGGTTCAAGGGCAGCCTCAGCTACTTAGTGAGGCTCTTTGCAATTTAGTGAGGCCCTGTTTCAAAATAAAAAATAAAAAGCTGGGCGTGGCAGCACACGCTTGTAATCCCAGCATTTGGGAGGCTGAGGTAGGAGGATCTGGGTTGGAGGACAGCCTCAGCTACTACTTAGTGAGCCCCTTTGCAACTCAGTGAGACAATGTTTCAAAATAAAGAATAAAAAATAGGACTTGGGGTATAGCTCTGAGGGAGGATGCTTTTGGGTTCTATACCCAGACCCAGTATGGCAAAAAAAAAACCAAACAGTTTTTAGCCAGGCGTGGTGGTACATGCCTGCAATCCCAATACTTGGGAGGTTGAGACAGGAGGATGGCAACCTCATCAACTAAGTAAGACCTTATTTCAAAATAAAAAGGCTTGGGTGTGTAGCTTGGACATACACTCCCCTGGGTTCAAACCCCAGTACCAAAAAGAATGGTGGCAAAAAAGGATCTAGCTTTTACCACGTTCGTGGGTGGGGCTCGTGCTCTGCTGTGAGCTCCAGAAGCCCTGTCAGCCCCTGCAATGGTCCTGTGTCTCAGAGCGGCGGAGGGAGGGAGCACACCGAGGACACGCCCCTTCCGGCTAGCCCTCTCCATCTGCAGGACACCTAGGTTTGTTTGTTTGTTTGTTTGTTTATTTATTTATTTGGTGGTACTGGGGGTTGAACCCAGAGGCTTTCTACTTCGGGGCTATACTCCCAGACCTTTTTTTCTATTTTATTTGGAAACAGGGTCTCACTAGGTTGCTGAAAGCCTCACTAAGTAGCTGAGGCTGGCTTCGAACCCGTGTGATTCTCCTGTCTCAGCCTCCCAAGCGCGGTGATTACAAGTGTGCGCCACCACACCCGGCATGACACCTAGGTTTAAAGGAACCAAACCGGGCGTCGTGGTGCACGCTTGTAAACGCATTCAGGAGGCTGAGAAGGAGGTTCGCGGACAGCCTCAGCTACTTAGTGAGGCCCTCTGCAACTCAGGGAGACCCTGTTTCAATAAAAAGAATAAGGCCGGGCGTGGTGGCGCACTCTTGTCATCCCAGCATTTGGGAGGCTGAGACAGGAGGATCGCGGTTCGCAGACAGCCTCAGCTACTTAGTGAGGTCCTCTGCAACTCAGTGAGACCCTGTTTCAAAATAAAGAATAAAAAATAGGGCAGGGGGTGGAGCTCGGAGGTCAAATGCCTCTGGGTTTCATCCCCAAACCCGCAAAAAAAAAAAAAAAAAAAATCAACCACCAACTTTTTTTTTTTTTTTGCAAGAAGTGAGAGCATGACCCAAGTTCACGGATGTCCACAGGTGTTTTCTGGTTACTCCCTGCAAAGTACTGTCCTTAGGTGAGGCTGATAGAACCCAAATGTATCTTGGTTGTCGAGGCGGTGCCTTGGCCCTCACCCGGCTGGGGTGGCTGACAGCGCGAGCCCACGCGGCCGGGTGCTGGACTCTCGGCTGGGAGCCCGGGGAAGGGGTGCTGGCCGGCCCGTGGGAGCCCCCGGCGGCCCCCGACCCCATCGCAACGCGCACAGGCCTGGGAGGAGCTCCTGCCATTTCTGCTCGCTGCCCCTCGGGTCGGCCTCTGCCTGCGGCTGCCCCGCGCCACTCCGACCTCCGCCCGCGAGTCCGCGCGGGGTGCCGAGGGTCTCGGGCCGCGCTGGCGGCGTGCGCGGCGCTCGGCGGAGAGGCAGGGCGCTCACCCGCACACAAACAGTGTCCGGCTTCCTGTCCTCGGCACCCCCTCCCACCCCGCTTCCCTCGCCCCTCCCTCTGCCCCGGCGATCCGCCCGCCCGCTCCCCCTCCCCGATCCCTCGGGTCCCGGGATGGGGGGGCGGTGAGGCAGGCACAGCCCCCCGCCCCCATGGCCGCCCGTCGGAGCCAGAGGCGGAGGGGGCGCCGGGGGGAGCCGGCCGCCGCCCTGCTGGCCCCGCTCGTGCTGGGCCTGGGCTTGGCGCTGGCCTGCCTTGGCCTCCTGCTGGCCGTGGTCAGCCTGGGGAGCCGGGCATCGCTGTCGGCCCAGGTGAGGCCCGGCTCGCACCCTGGCTGGGCACCTTAGGAGCAGAAGCTGCAGAGGAGCCCATGGGGTCGGCGGGCAGGGGCCCAGGGGAGCTGAGGACGGGCGGGGGCGACTTATCAGGTGGAGGAGGACAGGGTGACGCTGCCTCCTTCCCAGCAGGAGCCGTCGCAGGGGGAGCTGGCGGCCGAGGAGGACCAGGAGCCGCTGGTGAGTGGGTGGGCGCGCTGTGCTGGGGCAGGGGGAGCTGTCAGCGCTGCGGGTGTGTGCCAGGTGCGTGGGCGCAGGAGCACTCGCATGCATGGGTGTGTCTGTGTGTGCGTGAGAGAGAGAGGGCGGCCACTGTGTGTAAGCTTGTGCCACGAGGAGTCCTGAACGCTGAAGCACCAGATGCACGACCTTGTCCTGGTGACAGGTGCTGCTGCTGGCAGTGTGCGGCCGGGCACGCTGCGCACGAGCCTGTGTGCTTGTGCCCGCAGAGCACAGGGTGTGTGCTGCCTGGGGAAAAGGGGCAGAAAGCTGCCGCTGGCCTTCCAAAGGAAGTGAGGACCTTGGCCTGACCCCAGGCTTGATGGGTCTCCAAGACCTTTGTGCCTACTGCTGGCTCTTCTGACCCCAGGGGTCTCTGTTTATGTCTGGGGGAGGCCATGGTTGAGCCCTGCCTTTAATCCCCCCCCCCCCAGGAAGCTATCACCCAGACAGAGGAAAGCTGGGACACTGTGCCTTTCCTGAAGCGACTAGTCCGGCGCCGCAGAAGTGGTGAGCGTCCCTGGATCCCAGACCGGGGAGTGAGTGACCTGTGGAGGCTGCCGGGCTCATGGTTGCTTTTGCTCATCCCAGCAGCTCAGTGGCGTGGCCAGAGCAAAAGCCCTTGTCCCTGCAGAGAAACTGAGGCACAGGGTGCAGGGAAGTTCAGAGTCATGCTCATGGCGCTAAGCAATTGAGACTCAAACCTAGGAATGAAGACTCTCACCGCATGATTCTCAGCACCCTACCTGAATATGAAGTTAGGAGGACCCCTGAAGTCTGGGGGAGACAGATGGGAGCCCGAGGCCCCGGCCCCAATTAGCAAAGGCACTTGGGAACAGGACAGCCGCATGGTCATGCATCCAGGTTTGCATGGGCAGAACTGTCCTGGCCCATACATGATTTTTACATTTATGTTGTTATTATTATTATTATTATTATTATTATTATGTTTTATTTATTTATTTATTTATTTATTTTGGTGGTACTGGGATTCCTGGAAACCCTTCTACCTCCGGCTTATACTCCCAGACCTATTTTTTTTTAAATATTTTTTATTTGGAAACAGGGTCTCTTAAGCCAGTGAGCTGGCTTCGAACCAGTGCGATCCTCCTGTTTCCGCCTCCCAGGCACCCGGCATTATTATTATTAATTATTATTATTATTATTATTATTATTATTTGCAGTGCAGAAGATTGAACCCAGGGCCTTGTACAAGCGAGGCAAGCACTCTACCACTGAGCTATATCCCCAGCCCACTGTGATTATTAATGGCGCCCCGTTTTGCACACAGAGGCATTCCACTTTGGATGATCAATCATATCGTCACACTGCTGATGGAGGAAGATGAGGCCTGAGTTTCTGAGCAGGGCTAGGGGTTCTCGGGTCCTGACGGGGGAGCAGGGCTGGGGAGTGACTCCTGGGCGCCAGAGGGCTCAGCTCTCTTCATCTGTCTTTCCTTTATTCTCAGCATCCAAAGGCCGGAAAATCCGGGCTCGCAAAGCGATTGCAGCTCACTATGAAGGTGAGAGGTGGTGAGCCGTGCCCGGAGGAGGGCGGCCGAGGGGCAGGGTAGGTCTCACCCACCCTTTCCTGTGTCTTACAGTTCACCCACAACCAGGCCAGGACGGAGCACAGGCTGGTGAGATCCCATCTCTACCTGAACCACCCTCACCCCCCTCCCCCCCGCTCTGGTCCTGGGAACGGGGCCCCTCAAACCCTTAGATTTCCCCTGGCTTCCTGCCTTCCACCTAGGAAACCCAGAAGCCAGTTTATGAAAACCCTCAGGGCTTGGTTCTTTCTGTGACCCGGGCATGGGAGGCTCGGTAGCCCCTGCCCTCCCCAGAATGCAGGCTGCCGTGCACTGAATCCGTGTCCGCTTTCTCCTTCAGCCCTCAGTCTCCAAGAAGCACCTGGCATCCACTCCTTTCTCCGCCCCCGCCCCGTACTCCGTGGTTTTCATGTCCTGTCCCTCGTTCCTGCAGGTGTTTCTATTCTTGGGGGATGACGATGCCATTTTCTAAGACCGAGTTGACCATGGAAAAATAAGTTAGAAGATGTTTAAATGAATAATTAACCTCGCAGTTGGGCCTGGTGGTGCACACTTGTAATCCCAGTACGTGGGAGGCTGAGATAGGGACGGTCACAGGTTCCAGGACAGCCTCAGCAAATAGTGAGCCGCATCAATCTAGTGAGACCCTGTTTCAAAATAAAAATTTAAGAAATAGGACTGGGGATGTAGTTCAAAGGTAGAATGCCCCTGGGTTCAATCCCCAGCACCCCCTAAACACACATGGGCATGTGTGTACGTGCGCACGCGCACACACACACACACACACTAACCCTGAAATGTCTAATATAATAGTAAAGTTGAAAGCTGGGCATGGTGGTACACGCTTGTGTTCCCAGTACTTGGTAAGCTGAGACAGGAGGATCGCAGGTCCGTGGCCAGCTTCTGAACTTAGTGAGACCCTGTTTCAAAATAAAGAATAAAAATAGGGCTGGGGGGGGTGTGTGGCTCAGAGGTTTCATCCCCAACACCACCCCAAAAAAAAAATAGTAAAGTCAATTTCACTAATAGATGGCTAGGCGTAGTAGACTAGCTTAGGCTAGGTGAGGACATAAAGTGAGAAATCAAGGCCACATAGATTGTACTTAAGCTGTAAGACTGAGACGCCAGGGGAAAGAAGGAAGCCCTTGAGACCCTTGGCTATCTGAGGTAGGGGAGAGAGGGAAGCCACCAGAGTCTGCGAAACAGAAAGAATTTAAGGAGGGTGGAGTCCTAGAAGACGCTGTTTTAAGGAGGAGGATGTGGCTGTCTGTATGGAAGCAGCTGAGGGGTCACATGAGAGCAGAGAAATGACTGTGAGTTTGGTAACATAAAAACCAACTGGTGTGACCTTTACCATGGCGGTTTTAGTGATGT
Organism: Muscardinus avellanarius; assembly: GCF_963383645.1. Taxonomy (NCBI): domain Eukaryota; kingdom Metazoa; phylum Chordata; class Mammalia; order Rodentia; family Gliridae; genus Muscardinus; species Muscardinus avellanarius. Next base: position 15,967,707 of record NC_137802.1, on the reverse strand, counting down.
AGTCAGGGTAGAGCTCACTGTGGATTGAAACAAGGAGAAAATAGGAAATAGACCAGGCATGGTGGTACGTGTCTTTAATTCCAGTACTTGGGAGGCTGAGACAGGGGGATCACAGGTTTGAGGCCAGCCTCAGCAACTCTGCGAGGCCCTGTTTCAAAATAAAAATAAAATTGGGCTGGAGTAGAATTCCCATGAGTTCAATATCCAATATCAAACACACACACACACTCACACACACAGGGACACGGACATGGTTGGAGACAGTGACAACCTGTTTATTTATTTATTTATTTATTTATTTATTTATTTATAATTTTTTTGGTGGTACTGGGGGTAGTACCCAGAGGCTTTCTACCTCTGGGCTATACTCCCAGCCCTATTTTATATTTTTATTTTGAAACAGGGTCTCACTAAGTTGTTGAAAGCCTCACTAAGTAGCTGAGGCTGGCTTCGAACCTGCACGATCCTCCTTTCTCAGCCTCCCAAGCGCGGGGATTACAAGTGTGCGCCACCACGTCCGGTTTGACTGCCTGTTTTGGAAGCTTCTCTGTGAGGCCGGGCGTGGTGGCGCACACTTGTAATCCCAGCATTTGCAAGGCTGAGACCGGAGGATGACAGTTCAAGGACAACCTCAGCTACTTAGTGAGGCTCTCAGCAACTTAGTGAGACCCTGTTTTCAAATTAAGTATAAAATAGGTCTGGGAGTATAGCTCGGAGGTAGAAAGCCTCTGGGTTCTACCCCCAGTACTACAAAAATAAATAAATAAATAAATAAATAAATAAATAAATAAATAAATAAATAAGTAAAATAAAAAGCCAGGCATGGTGGCACACGCTTTCGGGAGGCTGAGACCAGAGGATCGGGGTTCGCGGACAGCCTCAGCTACTTAGGCCCTCTGCAATTCAGTGAGACCCTGTTTCTAAATAAAGAATAAAAAACAGGGCAGGGGGTGTAGCTCAGAGGTCAAATGCCCCTGGGTTTCATCCCCAGACCCACACACACAAGAAAAGAATTAAAAAAAAAAATAGTGCTGGGGATATAGCTCTGAAGTAGAATGTCCCTGGGTTCCATCCCCAGTACTTAAAAAAAAAGTTTCTCTGTGGCAAGGAGCAGAGAACTGGGTCAGTTGGTGGAGGAGGATGCGGATCAAGGAAACTCTGGTCCTTTTTGTGATGCTTTAACCCTCTTAGCTAACATTTGTTGAGTACTCTTTTGGGGGTAGGCGCTGTGCCTAGCATTCATGTGATTGGTTCTGTGTGAACTTCACACTGCCCGAAAGGAAGATGTTTAGGTTATCTCCATCTCGCAGATGGAGGTATGCTCGGGGCTCGTCCAAGGTCATGAGGACGCAGGTGGTGGAGGCGGGTGTGGAGCAGGAGCGCGCTGGCGCGCTGGCACGCTGGACGAGGTGTGCTTGCCGGGCAGGGGTGGGAAGTGCAGTGTCCAAGGACGAGGGAGGGGATGGTTCCTGAAGGAAGAGAGGACACATCTCCCAGCACCATCAGAGGGTCAGAGTAGAATGTGAGAACGGTAGGTTTGTAGACGTGGTGGGGAGAGACAAGGGCGCCCTTGCCCAGGGTCCTCCAGAGAGACAGTGAAACAGGGCAGGAGTTTGAGGAAAGATGGTATCCATCTCTCCCCAAAGCTGGCTTGGTGGGGCCACCCTGCCAGGAATCGCAGAATGACCACTGGAGGCTTGTGGAAGTGGGACACGTGACCCAAGCACAGCCCGTGGTCCCAAGCACACCATGCCTTTGGCCATAACCAGCCTTCGCCCAAGTGGGTGTGCACCTGGGAGGCCCTCCCTCCTCTCCTGTGGCCGGGCCAGCCCTCCTCCTCTCGCCGCAGACCACTTATTTGGGGAATTACCCAAACACCCGTTCATTCGTTGACTGGACACACACTACTGAGAGCCTGCTGTTTGCCCCTTAACTAGTCCCAGCCAGATCTGTTCCTAAGGAGGCACCATCCAGGACAGAAGACTGCATATAAAAGTATCATTACCAGCCTCAGCTACTTAGTGAGGCTCGCAGCAACTTAGTGACACCTTGTTTTCAAATAAGATATAAAATAGGTCTGGGAGTGTAGGTCAGAGGTAGAAAGCCCCTGGGTTCCACCCCAGTACCACAGAAAAGTCTGATTACAGTGCCATGTGATAAGCGCAATATGAGAATAGCCAAAGATCCACGGCAGCAGAGAGGAAGGCGTTGGCAGAGGTGCCAGGGCTCCTGCAGCAGCCAGGTATCCCTAGGACTTGAAAGCAAGGTGCCCAGGGCCCAGGACGTCACAGGTAAGCTAGTCACGGCGGAAAAGCTCAAGGCTCATGAAGTGGGGGCTGAGAGGAGCTCAGCATGGCTGAAGCAGACATGCTCAAGGAGCCAGGTGTGCTGGTGCACACCTTTAATCCTAGTACTGGGGAGACTGAGACAGGAGGATTTCAGGTTTGAGGCCAGCCTCAGCAATTTATTTTTTTTATTTTTTATTTTTTTTATTTTTTTAATTGGTGCATTATATTCATACAACTTATTGGGGTAAAAAAACTTGTGTGTACAAAACATGTACTCATCGCTGATTTAAGAGCCTCAGCAATTTAGCGAGACCTTTTTCGAAATAAAAAGGTCTGGTAGAGCATCTTGGAGATAGAATGCCCCCGGGTTCAATCCCTAGTACCACATACACACAAAAAAAAGAATACAGAAAATAATTCATGCATGCCTGTAATTACAGTTACTCGAGTAGGAGGCTAAGGCAAGAAGGATCTCAGGTTAGAGGCCAGCCTCAGCAATTTAGTTAGACTCTGTCTGAAAATTAAAAGGTAAACTGGGCATTGTGGCCCACGCTTGTAATCCCAGCATTCAGGAGGCTGAGACCGGAGGATCGCGGTTCACGGACAGCCTACTTAGTGAGGCCTTCTGCAACTTAGTGAGACCCTGTTTCAAAATAAAGAATACAAAATAGAGCTGGGGGTGTAGCTCGGAGGTCAGATGTCCCCGGATTTCATCCCCAGATTCACACACACAAAAAAAAATCAGAAGGTAATTACAGGCGTACACCTGTATTCCCAGTACTTGGAAGGCTGAGATCATCACAGGTTCATGGCCAGCCTCAGTAACTTAGCAAGGCCCTCTGTAACTTAGTAAGACTGTTTTGTTTTTTGTTTTGTTTTGAGCCCAGGAAGGGGCATTCTATCTCTGAGCTACACACCCAGCCTTATTCTTTATTCTTTATTTGGAAACAGGTCTCACTAAGTTGCAGAGGGCCTCACTAGGTAGCTGAGGCTGGCGCGAACCGCGATCCTCCTGTCTCAGGATTACAAGTGTGCACCACCACTGGCCAGTGAGACTCTGCTATTTTTTTATATTTTATTTGGAAACAGGGTCTCACTAAATTGCTGAGAGCCTAAGTAGCTGAGGCTGGCTTTGAACCTGCACGATCCTCCTGCCTTAGGCTCCCAAGTGTGGGTATTACAAGCGTGCACCACCACGCCCAGCCTATTTTATATTTTATTTGGAAACAGGGTCTCACTGAGTTGCTAAGGGCCTCACTAAGTAGCTGAGGCTGTCTGAGAACTGAGACCCTCCTGCCTCAGCCTCCCAAATGCTGGGATTACAAGCATGCGCCAACATGTTTGCCAAGATCCTATTTTAAAATAAAAAATAAGCCGGGCGTGGTGGCGCACGCTTGTAATCCCCGTGCTTGGGAGGCAGAGACAGGAGGATCGCGCAGGTTCGAAGCCAGCCGCGCGCGCTGGCTTAGGAGACCCTGTTTCCAAACAAAAATGTAAAAGTAGGTCTGGGAGTGTAGCCCGGAGGTAGAAGGGCTTCCAGGAACCCCAGTACCACCAAAAAAAAAAAAATAATAATAATAATAATAAAATAAAAAATAAAATAGGGCTGGAGGTGTAGCTCAGAGGTAGATTGCTCCTGGATTCAATTCCCAGTACAATAGTAATAAAAACAACAACAACCACTGCAATAATTGTATAAACTAAAAAAGGGCTAGAGGTATAATTTGATGGTAGCACACCCCTGGGTTCAATCCCTAATACCACTAAACAAACTAATACATAAATAAAATGTACAACCCAGGGTTTTTGTTGTTTTGTTTTATTTTGGTATTGGGAATTGACACCATGGACATTCTATCTCTAAACTACAACCCCAGTTCTTTTTATTCTATTTTTATTATTATTATCATTATTATGTGTGGCACTGAGGATTAAACCCAAGGGCATTCTTCTTCTGAACTATACTCCCAGCTCAATCTTATTTTTATTTTATTCTATTTTATTTTTCTGTGTGGTACTGGGGATGGAACCCAGGGGCATTCTACCTCCGAGTTACACCCCCAGCCTTATTATTATTTTTTGCTGGTCTGGGGATGGAACCCAGGGGCATTTGACTTCTGAGCTACACCCTCTGCACTATTTTTTATTCTTTATTTTGAAACAGGGTCTCACTGAGTTGCAAAGAACCTCACTAAGTAGCTGAGGTTGTTCTCAAACTGCAATCCTCCTGTCTCAGCCTCCCAAATGCTGGGATTACAAGTGTGCGCCACAACACTGGCTTATTCTTTATTTTGAAACAGGGCCTCACTAAGTTGCAGAGGGCCTCAATAAGTAGCTGAAGTTGGCTTTCACCTGCGATCCTCCTGTCTCAGCCTCCCGAATGCTGGGATTACAAGCGGGTGCTACCACGCCCGGCCTTTATTTTTTTATTTTATTTCATTTCATTTATTTTATTTTTTTGCAGGGCTGGGGATGGAACTCAGGGACATTTGACCTCCAAGCTATACCCCTGCCCTATTTTTTTTATTCTTTTATTTTGAAAAAGGGTCTCACTAAGTTGCAGAGGGCCTCAATAAGTAGCTGAGGTTGGCTTTCAACCTGCGATCTTCCTGTCTCAGCCTCCCAAATGCTGGGATTACAAGCGTGTGCCACCAGGCTCAGCTTATTTTTTATTTTGAAACAGGGTTTTACTAAGTTGCGGCTGGCCATAAATCTGTGATCCTCCTGTCTCAGCCTCCCAAATCCTGGGGTTACAAGTGTGATCCACCATGTCTGGCTTTTATTTGCCCCCCCTTTTTTTGGTGTTTGGTACTGGGGATTGAACCCAAAGGTATTCTACCTCTGAGTTACACCCCAAGCCATATTTTTATTTCTTTGTTTTGAAACATGATGACATATATATAGATAGATAGATAGATGTTTTTTTTTTTTTTTTTTTTTTTTTTTTTTTTTTGCGGGTCTGGGGATGGAACCCAGAGGCATTTGACCTCTGAGCAACACTCCCTACCCTATTTTATATTCTTTATTTTGAAACAGGGTCTCACTGAGTTGTGGAGAGCCTCACTAAGTAGCTGAGGCTGTCCGCAAACCAGGATCCTCTGGTCCTAGCCTCCGGAATGCTGGGATTACAAGTGTGAGACACCACGCCCGGCTCAAACATAATCTTGCTTGGTTGCTGAAAGTCTTGCTATAATGATGAGGCTGTCCTTGAACCTGTGATAATGCTGTCTCACCCTCCCTTGTACTGGGATTACGGTGTATGCTACCACGCTCATCTTTTATTCCCTTTTATGGCTGAATAATATTCCAGCATATGAATATACTACATTTTGTTTATCCAACCATTCATCAACTGATGGGTATTTGGGTGTCATTTAATTCTTTTTAATTCTTTTTTTTTTTTGGTGGGGGGGTCCTGGAAATGGAACCCAGAGGCATTCTACCTCCAAGCTATACCCCCTGCCCTATTTTTTATTCTTTATTTTGAAACCGGGTCTCATTATGTTGCAGAGGGCCTCACTAAGTAGCTGAGGCTGTCTGCGAACTGCGATCCTCCAGTCTCAGCCTCCCAAATGCTGGGATTGCAAGCGTGCGCCACCACGCCTGGCTTTATTCTTTTTAATATTGAATGCTTCAAGTACATTCTCAACATAAAAGAGCAGCCAGGCATGGTGGTGTACGCTTGTAATCCCAGTACTTGGGAGGCTGAGACAGGAGGATCACAGGTTGGCAGCTACTTAGCGAGGCCCTCTGTAACTTAGACTCTGTTTCAAAATAAAGAATTAAAAAATAGTTCTGGGAGCTGGGCATGGTGGCGCACACTTGTAATCTCAGCCTTCGGGGTGCTGCTGAGACAGGAGGATCACGGTTTGCGGACAACCTCGGCTGCTTAGCAAGGCCCTTTGCAACTCAGTGAGACCCTGTTTCAAAATAAAAAATAGGGCTGGGGGGTGTAGCTCAGAGGTAGAATGCCCCTGGGTTCCATCCCCAATACTGCCAAAAAAAAGGGGGGGGTGACCTGGGGGTATAGCTTGGAGGTACAATGTCCCTGGGTCCAATTCCTTGTACTGCAAAAACAAACGAGCTGGGCGTGGTGGCAAAGGCTTGTAATTCCCGTGTATGGGAGTCTGAGACAGGAAGATCGCGCAGGTTCGAAGCCAGCCTCAGCAACTTAGTGAGGCTCTCAGCAACTTAGTGAGACTCTGTTTCCAAATAAAATATAAAATAAGTCTGGGAGTGTAGCCAGGAGATAGAAGGCCCCTGGATTTCATCCTCAGCACCACAAACAAACAAACAAAAACAAGCAAAGAACATAAAAAGGGTAGACAATGTAGATACAGGTGAAGTAAAATGTAAAAACCCTCACACTTCTTCAATACTACTTTTCTTCCCAAAGTAACCATTGGTGACAGCTTGCTCTGAACCTTTCTGGTCATACATGTTAGATTTCTTCAGTGTGGACACTATGCTCCATAGGGTATGGCTCCTCTCATATGCTGGGCAGTGGATATCTCTTGGGTTAGCTGGGCCATGAATGTCTGTCTTTCTTTCTTTCTTTCTTTCTTTCTTTTCTTTCTTTCTTTCTTTCTTTCTTTCGTGATGGTACTGGGGTTCCTAGAAGCCCTTCTACCTCTGGGTTACACTCCCAGACCTATTTTATACTTTTTTATTTTTGGAAACAGGGTCTCTTAAGCCAGCTGGCTTAGAACCTGCGCGATCCTCCTGTCTTCGCCTCCCAAGAGCGGGGATTACAAGCGTGCGCCACCACGCCCGGCTTGAAGTTTCTTTTCTTCTTTCTTTCTTTTTTTTTTTTTTAACGGGTCTGAGGATGGAACCCAGAGGCATTTGACCTCTAAGCTACAACCCCTGCCCAATTTTTTATTCTTTATTTTGAAACAGGGTCTCACTGAGTTGCAGAGGGCCTCACTAAGTAGCTGACACTGTCCACAAACCACAATCCTCCGGTCTCAGCCTACCAAATGCTGGGATTACAAGCCTGCACCACCACGCCTGCCTCCATGAATGTTTCTAAACTGAATGGATCCTCAGGAGCATGGGGAGTCCTGTCAAGGGGCTTTTCCTTATCTGAACATCTATGTTCAGGTGTGGATGGGACAGTGAGTGGCTGGGAGGAAGCCAAAATCAACAGCTCCAACCCACTGCGCTATGACCGCCAAATTGGGGAATTTACAGTCACCAAGGCTGGGCTCTACTACCTGTACTGCCAGGTAAGCCCCACCTGGCAGCATGGGTAAAGCAAGGCCTGAAGGCAGAAGGGTTTGGGTTTTTTGGGAGAAGGAAGGGGTTAAGATAAAAGCTGGTTTGGGAGGGATGGGATGCCTGGGCCTCTGAGGCAATGTGCAGTAGGGGTGAGGGCAGGCAGAGGACTGTTCTCCGCCTCCCCAAACCCCCCATCCCACCCCACCCCAGGTGCACTTTGACGAGGGGAAGGCTGTCTACCTGAAGCTGGACTTGCTGGTGGATGACGTGCTGGCCCTGCGCTGCCTGGAGGAGTTCTCAGCCACTGCAGCGAGTTCCCTGGGGCCCCAGCTTCGTCTCTGCCAGGTGTCTGGGCTGTTGCCCCTGCGGCCAGGGAGCTCCCTGAGGGTCCGCACTCTCCCCTGGGCCCATCTCAAGGCTGCCCCCTTCCTCACCTACTTTGGACTCTTTCAAGTCCACTGAGGGCCCTAGTCTCCCAGTAGACTTCACAGGCTGCTGAGTCCCCCTCACAACTCTCTGAGCACCCAGTTCCCTCTCCCTGACCCTAAGCCACTCCTCGCGCCAGGCCTGCCCTTCCCTCCAGAGGCCTCCAGGGCTCATTCACGGTTTCCAGCCCACATATATATTCCCATTCTCCTTCTAGAGCTCCTCCCCCTCTTCTCACCAGTTCCCCAAGCCCTGATCCTTCCAGTGCCTTCTGTTACCCTGTGACTCCCCCTGGCATCGGTCCCCAAGGACACTGTGTTTATTGACTCTGTGGGCAAGGATGGGTCCCGAAGACCCTGTCTTGGGCACAAAGAGAGGCTGGACCTGGTGGCAGGAAAGAACCTGGGACCAGGCCAGGAGTTCCCAGATGAGAGGGGTAAGAGCCCAAGACCTGCTCCTCCCTGCACAAGTCCCTGTGGATTTTGAAAACAGATATTATTTTTATTATTATTGTGACAAAATGTTGCTAAGTGGATATTAAAGATAATAAGTAATGGTCTCTCTCTTTATTGGGGCTGAGGGTCATGGGAAAGGGGTCTGGGCACAGGGAGTGGGGACCTGCAGGCCTCCAAGCCCTCAGTTGTAAACAGAGCGGAAAGGTGCACTGCCCAGGACAAAGCAGTCCTCTGCTACAGGTACGGAGGGCAGCCTCATTTCCCTAGGAGGTGGACTTCCTCCTGTGGGGGAGTCCCCGGCTGGGAGGGGCAGCAGCTCTTCCTCTTGGCGGCCTTAGGCATTCAGGAGGTGCTGGCATGTGCCCTGGCTGGGAGATGAGGTGGGAGCTGGCCTGGAGGGGGCTCAGAGTCCATCGGCAGGACGTGGGGGACTGGGCACATGGGCACCTGTGCTCCTGGGTCCTGGGGTGGAGTTCTGCAGCGCCTGGGGGGCTCGGGGCTGAGTCTTTGTCTCTTTGTCTAGAGCCTTACGTAAGAGCTTTTCTCGGGAAACAGGAAGTCCTGCTTGCCAAGTTCAGTACAGGGAGTAGCGCAGACCTTATTCGAACACACCCGGCTGGGCCTTAACCCTAGCACCCAGCCAGTTTCTTGTCCTTGGTTCTCCCTGCTAACCCCACCTTTACTCACCCTTAGTCACCCCTAAGAAACTTCCCCAGACCTCCCCGCCATGACTGAACCAGAGGGTCTTCTGTCCTTACCCCCTGACCCTCAACACTGCCCTGCTTGCCCCCATTCCTGCTCCTGGCACCATGCCCGTAGCCAGCCAACCTTCCCTCCTCCCAGCTGGGGCTGTCCCTGGGTTTCCGAGCTCTGGCCGCTCCTTCTGGGTTTCGCAGGCAGCTGTGTTTTTTCTAGAGAGACTGGCACCAAATTCTCCTGAGACTGGGGGGTCTCAAGGCTACACTAGCCCCACAGCGGAATGCCAGGGGCACTGGATAGTACCCCTAGCTTGCTTTCCTCCTCCCTCCTTTTTGCTCTCAAGTTCCCTTTTATTTCTCCCTTGCGTAACACCCTCTTCCCTTCTGTACCACTGCCTGTGCCCCCTCCCTCCCCACCGTCTCCTTGCCACCCCATTCCCGAGGCCACGGCTGTTAGCAGGGTCCCTGGCTCATGCCTGGCTCATCTCTGTTCTTGCTAACCCCTAAAGGGCCCTCGGACAACATGGGGGTCCCAGTCCGAGAGCCGGCACTCTCGGTTGCTCTCTGGTTGAGTTGGGGGGCAGCTCTGGGGGCTGTGGCCTGTGCCTTCGCTCTGCTGACCCAACAAACAGAGCTACAAAACCTAAGGAGGGAGGTGAGCCAGCTACAGAGGAGTGGAGGTCTCTCCCAGAAGGGAGAAGGGCATCCCTGGCAGAGCCTCCAGGAGCAGGTGAGTGAGGGGAGATGGGGGTTTGAGGGAGAAAGATGCGTGGTAGGGGGACCTCTGAGCCTCTTGGTCCCCGAGTCCCTGTCTGCAAAGTTTCAGATGGGTACAAGAGAGGGTCTCAGGTTTGGAAGTCAAGGGAGCGGCCATTCTAGAAAAGGAAATAGTTAAAGATTAATGCTTCTTGTAACTAACAGATCCTGGAGGGCAGCCAGTACCAAGTAGGGTGTTGGGGAAAGGTACATGAAAGATTTGAGGCATTCCTGGTGTATAAGTGGGGGTGGGTGGGAAGGAAGACTGCCCAGGACCCTTGCATCTTAGCCTAACTCTGACCCTCTTTCTATGAGCAGAGCCCTGATGCCCCAGAAGCCTGGGCCAGTGGGGCAAAGTACCGGAGGAGAAGAGCAGTGACCAAGCAGAAGCGGAAGAGTGAGCCCCGGGCACAACAGGGGTGGGAGGTGATCTCGAAGAATGGGGATCACTAGCCCGAGCCCAGGTGAGGGTAGAGGATGGACACTGTGGCACCTGGGACAGGTGGACATTGCTGAGACTTCCTCCTTCTCTCCTCAGAGAGGAGCTCCATTCTGCATCTTGTTCCAATTAACATCACCTCCAAGGGTGAGCACTATTGTAAAATGTGACTTTGGGGAGGGGCACAAGCTAGGGACTCTGGGGCTACAGCACCTGGGTCCAAGAGACTCTTAGAGGTGAAAGGGGAAGGGTTGAAAGTGCAAAGAAATCCTGATGGCTACACTCCTCACCTCCAGAGGACTCTGATGTGACAGAGGTGATGTGGCAACCAGCTCTTAGGCATGGAGGAGGCTTGGAGGCCCAAGGATATGTTGTTCGAGTCCGGGACGCTGGAATTTATCTGCTGTATAGCCAGGTAACCCCTGACCCCTCATGGGGCAGGGGCTGGAGGCTGGTTCTTCACTCTTTTTCCAGAACCTGTATGGCATGTACTGAGGGTTCCTGAACTTGGAAGACCCTTCTTCATTCCCTGGCTCCTATGCCAGGGCTCCTGAGGCCTCCTAGAATCGAGACATGCCATCTTGAATTTCCTCAACATCTTTTCCCTTTCCTGCTAGGTCCTATTTCATGATGTGACTTTCACCATGGGTCAGGTGGTGTCTCGGGAGGGTCAAGGAAGGCAGGAGGCTCTATTCCGATGTATACGCAGTATGCCCTCTGACCCTGACCGGGCCTACAACAGCTGCTACAGTGCAGGTGAGAACCATGTGAACAGTAGAGGTGGACGCAGGCCGAGGACATTGATGACCTGGGGTAGTGGTGTGGGGAGCTACAGTAAGGGGATGAAGCCTGGATGTGGAGGCAGATCTGAGGAATGAAGGACAGAATGCCTAGGTCTTTACAGTAAGCAGGGGAAAGGTGGAGCGAAAACAGAGTGAAACATTGGAATATGTGGATGGCGGTGCTTCACGAAGTGTGTTTTCTCCTTTTTCTCAGGTGTCTTCCATTTACATCAAGGGGATATTCTCAGTGTCATAATTCCCCGGGCAAAAGCGAAAATTAGTCTCTCTCCACATGGAACCTTTCTGGGGTTTGTGAAATTGTGATTGTATAAAAGGCGGTTCTAAGCTAGGAAGATCTGTGTGTGTGTGTACATACTGGAGAAGCCAAGGCTGGCTAGACAAAGGATGGGGAACGGGCCTCTAACTTGGGTTTGACTTCATGACTCTGCCCTCTCTTTTCCACTCCTCACCCTCTAGATTTTTACTTAATGGGGTATTAAAGAGGTAGCATATCTGTCTTTAGCGTCCCATCCAGCACCAGATTCTTGTGGGGGGGGGGGTTGGGGTTGGGATGAGGGCCCACCGGAATGCATCCAGAACACCACCACCATCTAGCGGCAGTTTGAGGAAATCATCCTGCCTCTTGGCAGAAATCCACGAAGCCGTCCTTCTGGGGAAAAACCCGATTGCTTCTGCCACGCCTCTCCAGATACCTGCTTCTTCCTCCCACAAAAATAGCATCCCCATTTCTCTCCATCTGTTGAGTCCCAGTTTCAGTCATTATTTCCAGAGATGTATCTATTACGCATCCGTCCGCAGGGCGTGCCCGACGACCAGGCCTTTTTTGTAGCCACTTTATTTTTCGGGTCCCAACATTTGCCTTTCGCGCTCCCCATTCATCTGGCGCAACAAGCGACTTCAAACCCCTGTGGGCTTGTACCGGTGCCCAGGGATCCTGGGTGTGTCGGACGCGCTGGCCCTGTCTCATTCCTCTGAGCTCTTCTTTTCTACTGAAGACTTGCTTAATGATAAACAAAAGAGAATGGCGCCCCAGCTCCACTCCCCCCGGCGCTTCGCCTCAGAGAGGCCTCTTTCTTCCCTCCCGGTCCTGCTGTGGACCACGGTCTTGGAAGCCCCGGGAGGCAGGCCCAAGCGAGCGCTGGGCGGGATGGGACCCAACACGCAGGCGCGAACAGGCGAGCCGGCGGTGTGCGCAGGCGCAGCCGGCGTAGCGCTCGGGGGCGGGGCCGTCCCGTGGCGCCGAGTACCCGGGTGGGCGGGACGGGGCACGTGGTGGCCGCGCCGGCGCGGTCCGCCGGGTGTGACGTACAAGTTGTGCGCCTCTAGCGCCGGTGGGCCTGGGGCTCGCGGGAGGGGAAGGAGGAGGAGGGGGAGGCGGCAGCGGTGGAGGAGGAGGCTGAAGCCGAGCAAGAGGCGGCCGCCGAGGGGCGACACGGTTCGCGCCCCGGAGGTGTTGGAATCTTGAATTGAGACGGCTGCACCTCCAGACAGCAGGAGTGGCGGGGCCGCCGCCGGCGCCGCAGAGATGAGCCGGGAAGCCTGAGGCGGAGACGCCCGCCCTGGGCCCGTCCGCCCGGCTTCCCCGCTCCCGGTGAGGACGCCCCTTCCCCTCCCCCCGCCCTGCGTGGCCTCTGCCATTTTTGGGCCTCGCTCCCACCTTTCCGGGGCCAACCGGCGCTCGAAGGGGTTTCTTAAGACCCTTGTGCGCTAAGAGGTCTGAGCGTGTACGACCATACGGCGCTGGGACGAATTCTGGTCCCCGGGCTTGGGGTTGGGGTCGGGGTTGGGGCAGGAGCAGGAGAGGGGGCTGGGCTGACCTGGCTGGGGCGGCTCCGTTCTGTCCCGTCCCAGCGCCTTGATTCGGTTGCTTAAGCACGGATTCGTTCCTTTAGTTTCCTTCAAAACCTTTTCCCTTTTGTCAAACTCTGCCGCCTGAACCCTAACCCTGGCATTCCCATTCCCACCTGAGATGCTGGAGTGCTCACTCCGCCCCCCTCATTGATTCTGAGTGGGAAGGAACGGTCATCCCGCTCAGAACAATTTCCCTGTGAAAGTTGTGTTCTGAGGTACATCCGTACCATGTCAGGATTCCTGTGCTGAGAGCCTTGAGCAAACTCGCCCATATTAGGCACTGAGAGGACACCTCTGGTGGTATTAAAATAGAGGTACAGCCTGAAAATACTTAATTTCAGTCAGGAAGCTGAGAAGTAAGATCCTTGAAGCCTGCTGTTTAGCTGGTTTTCCCTTACCTCTATTTGGGTAAGGGCAAGATGATGGCACATACTCTAAGTGGCCTCTCATGGACCACGTTAGCTGGGCAGAGCTGAAGTTAGTTTTGTGGGGGTTTTCCCCTCTTTCTTTATTTGCACCCAAATTCAGAAGAGTCATGCTGAGGAAGAGAGGCAGGATCAGAAGGGGCAGGATGTTTGGATTCTGATTCTAGTACCTTTGTTTTACAGGGTACTGGAAGATGAAAGAGACTATACAAGGGACCGGGTCTTGGGGGCCTGAGCCTCCCAGACCCGGCACAGCTTACTCAAGTCCCAGGCGGGAGCGACTTCGTTGGCCCCCACCCCCCAAACCCCCACTCAAGTCAGGTGGAGGGTTTGGGCCAGACCCTGGGTCAGGGACCACAGTGCCAGCCAGACGCCTCCCTGTTCCTCGGCCCTCTTTTGATGCTTCAGCTAGTGAAGAGGAGGAAGAGGAGGAGGAAGAAGAGGAAGAGGAAGAGGATGAAGTGGCAGCTTGGAGGCTGCCCCCTAGATGGGGTCAACTAGGAGCCTCCCCAAGGCCTCGCCCTCCCCGCCCCACTCATCGGAAAACCTGTTCACAGCGCCGCCGCAGAGCCATGAGAGCCTTCCAGATGCTGCTCTACTCAAAAAGCACCTCGCTGACATTCCACTGGAAGCTTTGGGGGCGCCACCGTGGCCGGCGGCGAAGCCTCACACACCCCAAGAACCATCTCTCACCCCAGGAAGGGGGTGCAACGCCACAGGTGCCATCCCCCTGCTGTCGTTTTGACTCCCCCCGGGGGCCACCCCCACCCCGGCTGGGTCTGCTAGGTGCTCTCATGGCTGATGATGGGGTGAGAGGGTCTCCACCAGTGCCCTCTGGGCTCCCCATGGAGGAAGATGGACTAAGGTGGACTCCAAAGTCTCCTCTGGACCCTGATGCGGGTAAGGTGGGAAAGGGGTGGGGTGAAGTGGGGAGGGTTAAGAGCCTGGAGCACCAGGAGCCTCTTGCTGTGGTGAGAACCAAGCTTAAGGAAAGCAGAGTGAGGGATCCATAACAGTTGAGAAAAGGCCACTAAGCTTCACTTCAAGCAAGAAACTAGCCTAGGAGAGAAGGCCGGGAAACTGAACCCCTAAGTTGGTGTCCTGTGATCTAAAGCAGGGATGAAAGCAGGGTATGGTGGCACATGCCTATAATCTTTGTACTTGGAAGGCTGAGACAGAAGGATCACAGGTTCAAGGCCAGCCTCAATAGCTTAGTGAGACCTTGTTTTAAAAATAAAGTTAAGCCGGGCGTGGTGGCACATGCTTGTAATCCCAGCATTTGGGAGGCTGAGACTGGAGGATTGCGATTTGTGGACAGCCTTAGCTACTGCTTAGTGAGGCCCTTTGCAACTCAGACCCTGTTTCAAAACAAAGAATAAAAAATAGGGCTGGCGCCGGGCATCCCCGCACTTGGGAGGCCGGAGACAGGAGGATCGCGCTGGTTCGAAGCCAGCCCGCTGGCTTAAGAGACCCTGTTTCCAAATAAAAATATAAAGTAGGTCTGGGAGTGTAGCCCGGAAGTAGAAGGGTTTCCAGGAATCCCAGTACCACCAAAAAAAAAAAAAAAAATAGGGCTGGGGGGTGTAGCTCGGAGGTAGAATGCCCCTGGGTTCCACCCCAGTACCGGAAAATAAATAAATACATACAGTTAGCTGGGCGTGGTGGCACATACTTGTAATCCCAGCATTCGGGAGACCGAGACCGGAGGATCATGGATCGTGGACAGCCTCAGCTACTTAGTGAGGCCTTCCACAACTTAGTGAGACCCTGTTTCAAAATAAAGAATACAAAATAGGGCAGTGAGTATAGCTTAGAGGTAAAATGTCTCTGGGTTCCATCCCCAGTACTGCAAAAAATAAGTAAATAAACAAAGTTAGGCTGGGAATGTAGCTCGTGGTAAAATGCCCTGGGTTCAATCCCTAGTACCAAAAGAAAAAAAAGTACAGATGAGAAAGGCCAGTCTTCAAATCCTCCTTCTGCTTCTCAGGATAAGAGCCTGTACATGTACATCCCCAGAAAGCACTATTCTCATCGTTATGGAGCGGGACATCTCCTAATATATAATCTGTACATTTATTTTTTGTTTTTTGGGGTAGCAGGGATCAAATCTAGGGATGCTCTACCACTGAGTTATCCTCAGACTCTCTACTTTTTATTTAGAGACAGGGTCCTGCTAAGTTGCCAAGGCTAGACTCAAATTTTTCGTCTTCCTGCCTCAGCCTCCTGAGTTGCTGCGATTACAGGTGTGCGCCACCACACCAGGTCAATTTATTAACATCATTACTAAATACTCGAAAATTCACTGAGCCTTTTTTTTTTTTTTTGCGGGTTTGGGGATGGAACCCAGGGACATTTGACCTTTGAGCTACACCCCCTGCCCTACTTTTAATTTTTAATTTTTTAATTTTTTATTTTTTTGTGGTACTGGGGTTCCTGGAAACCCTTCTACCTCTGGGCTATACTCCCAGACACCTATTTAAAAAAATTTTTTTTTGGAAACAGGGTTTCTTAAGCCAGCAAGGCTAGCTTCGAACCTGCCTGATCCTCCTGTCTCCACCTCCGAGCACGGGGATTATAAGCGTGCACCACCATGCCTGGCTATTTTTTATTCTTTATTTTTAAACAGGATCTCACTAAGTTGCAGAGGGCCTCACTAAGTAGCCCTTTTATGGCCTTTTATTCACTTTTTTTGTGTGTGTGTGGTACTGGGGGTGGAACTCAGGCTTTCTACCTCCGGGCTATACTTCCAGACCTTTTTTTTTTTTTTTTTTTTTTTTTTTTTGGTGGTACTGGGGAACGGAACCCAGGGGCCTTCTACCTCCGGGCTATACTCCCAGACCTATTTTATATTTTATTTAGAAACAGGGTCTCTTAAACCAGCTGAGGCTGGCTTTAGGCATGTGCGATCCTCCTGTCTCAGCCTCCCAAGCGCGGGGATTACAAGCGTGCGCCACCACGCCCAGCTCCTTTTATTCATTTTTATGGCCAAATAATATTCCAGTATATGAATATACTACATTTTGTTTATCCAACCATTCATCAACTGATAGGTATTTGGGTGTCATTTAATTCTTTTTAATTCTTTTTGGGGGGGTCCTGGAGATGGAACCCAGAGGCATTCTACCTCTGAGCTGCACCCCCTGCCCTGTTTTGAAACAAGGTCTCACTAACTTACCGAGTGCCTCACTAAGTAGCTGAGGCTGTCCGCAATCCATGATCCTCCGGTCTCAGCCTCCCGAATGCTGGGATTACAAGCGTGTGCCACCACACCTGGCACACTGAGCCTTTATTATATGCTAGGTACTAGGCTTGCATTAAGCATAGAATAGTTAACAAATATCCCTGAGATTTATATCTTTGAATCCTATCTTTTTCTCCTTTATCCTGTATGTGAATAGGAAGTCCTACTTTATTTTCCTTTAGGACTTCTCACACATCCTTATTTTATGCTTTGAGGGTCTTCATTCCTTAAAGGTTTTTTTTTTTTTTTTTTTTTTTTTGTGGTACTGTGGATGGAACCCTTCTACCTCTGGGCTACACTCCCAGACCTATTTTATATTTTTATTTGGAAACAGGGTCTCTTAAAGCCAGCAAGGCTGGCTTCTAACCAGCGCGATCCTCCTGTCTCCGCCTCCCAAGCCAAGTGCGGGGGGGGGGGGGATTACAAGCGTGCGCCACCACGCTCGGTTCCTTAAGATTTATATTGGTAGAGTCTGCTTCAAGTCATCCTTCTTGTGGTCTTAATCATTTGTGTGCATCAGTTAGTCCTCCCATTGTTTTCCGCTGGGGCCACTGTCTTGTCCTCATTGTATTTCCCCTGCCTTGTTACAGGCCTTCTCTCCTGTACTCTACCCAATGGCTTTGGTGGACCACCTGGGCCAGAAGGGGAGCGCAACCTGGCACCCCCGGATGCCAGCATCCTCATCAGCAATGTGTGCAGCATCGGGGACCATGTGGCTCAGGAGCTTTTTCAGGGCTCCGATTTGGGCACTGCAGATGAGGCAGAGCGGCCTGGGGAGAAAGCTGGCCAGCACAGTCCACTGCGGGAGGAGCATGTCACCTGTGTGCAAAGTAAGCCTTAGAAGACCTAGCCTCCTTCCGCCTGGCCAACTCCTAGGTCAGAGTCCGACTTTCCCCTTTCCTTTTTTCACTCAGGCATCTTGGATGAATTCCTTCAGACTTATGGCAGCCTCATCCCACTCAGTACTGATGAAGTAGTGGAGAAGTTGGAGGACATTTTCCAGCAGGAGTTCTCTACACCTTCCAGGTAAGGCTTGAAGGGAAGATGCTCTTCCGAAGAGGACTGGGACCTAGGAGATGGGGAGAGAATACTGTTGCTTTTTCTCTAAGAAAAAGCTTGGGAAAGAGGAAACTAGAGTTGAAGGCGAGGAATCTGTAGGCTAGGTGGTCAAGTCCCCATAAACCAACAGAGAAGGACTTTACCTGGAACCCTGAAATGTTTGCATGCCTATGTACCTCTTTCTGGGAGGCAAGTCTTTAGCAGGTCATCAAAAGGACACATGATCAGCTGGGCGTGGTGGCGCACGCTTGTAATCTTAGCATTGGGAGGCTGAGACCAGAGGATCGCGGTTCGTGGACAGTCTCAGCTACTTAGTGAGGCCCTCTGCAACTTAGTGAGACCCTGTTTCAAGATAAAGAATAAAAAATAGGGCAGGGGTGTAGCTTGGAGATCGAATGCTCCTGGTTCCATCCCCAGACTTGCAAAAAAAAAAAAAAAAAAAAAAGGCAGGCACAGTGGCACATGCCTGTAATCTTAGCATTTGTGAAATTGAGACAGTCAGCCTTAGTAAGTCTCGTCAAACAAGCAAGACCCTGTTTCAAAATTAAAATAAGGCTGGGAGTGTAGCTCCAAGGTAGAATGCCCCTGGGTTCAGTTTCCCAGTACTACCCAAAAAAAAAGGCTGCTGTGTTCAGAGGTAGAATGCCCCAGGTTCAATCTCCAGTGCCCCCCACCCCAAAAAAGAGTTACTTTAGATTCTTATTCTAGGAAGTAGTAGGTATTTCTGTGTGCTCCAGTTCCATCATCTCTTGTGTGATTCCACCTTTGGCCTACTCAGAAAGGGCTTGGTACTACAGCTCATCCAGTCGTACCAGCGGATGCCAGGCAATGCCATGGTGAGGGGCTTCCGAGTATCCTATAAGCGGCATGTGCTGACCATGGACGACTTGGGGACCTTGTATGGACAGAACTGGCTCAATGACCAGGTGAGAAGAGGTATAGGAACAGTGTGAGAGGAGACTCAGGGAGCAGGGTGTCTGGGGCATTCTGCATGGGGGAGCCCTGCATCCATGCCACACTTTCCATGGCAAGCCACCTCCCCTCTTCTCCCCAGGTGATGAACATGTATGGAGACCTGGTCATGGACACTGTTCCTGAAAAGGTAGGCCCAATGAGATACTTTATACCCTAGAAAAACTACAGAGACAGAAACAAAAAGAGATAGACTAGGGAGCGAACCCAGGGGCATTCTACCTCTGAACTATACCCCCAGCCCACTTTATTTTTTGTGTAGTCCTAGGGATTGAACCCAGGGTTATTCTACCTAAGCCCCCCCCCCCTTTTGTGAAACTGGGGAATAAACCCAGTGTCATTCTGCCTTCAAACTATAACTCCAGCTTTATTTATTTATTTATTTATTTATTTTTGGTGGTGCTGGAGGTGGAACTCAGGGGCTTTTCTACCTTTGGGCTATACTCCCAGACCTGTTTTATACTTTATTTGGAAACAGGGTCTCATTAAGTTGCTGAGAGCCTCACTAAGTAGCTGAAGCTGGCTTCAAACCTGTCTAATCCTCCTGTCTCAGCCTCCCAAATGCTGGGATTACAAGTGCGTCACCATGCCTGGCCTTTTCTTTATTTTGAAATAGGGCCTCACTAAGTAGCTGAGGCTGGCTGCAAACCTGTGATCCTCCTAAGTATTGGGATTACAAGCATGTGCTACCACACCCAGCTTTTATTTTTATTTTCAAACAGGGTCTCATTAGGTTGATGAGAGTCTCGCTGCTTGCTATGGCTGTCCTCAAACCTGTGATCCTCTTATCTCAGCCTCCCAAGTACTGGAATTACATGTGTATGCCACTATGCCCGGCTCCATTTTATTTTTTGTTTTTATTTTTTATTTTGATTGTGTGATACTGGGGATGGAACCCAGGGGCCTTCTACCTCTGGGCTACACTCCCATACCTATTTTATATTTCATTTGGAAACAGGGTCTCACTGAGTTGCTGAAAGCCTAAGTAGCTGAGGCTGGCTTCAAACCTGAATGATCCTTTTGTCTCAGCCTCCCATGTGCTGGGTTTACAAGTGTGCACTACTACACTGGCTTAATTTTATTATTATTATATTTTTTGCGGTACTGTGGATGGAACCCAGGGGCATTCTACCTTTGAGTTACACGTCCAGTCCTATTTTTTAAATTTTATTTTGAAACAGGGTCTCCGCTGAGTTGCAAAGGGCCTAAGTAGTAGCTGAGGCTGTCTGTGAACCACGATCCTCCTGTCTCAGCTTCCCAAATGCTGGGATTACAAGCATGCGCCACCACGCCAGGCTTATTTTTTGTTTTTAAACAGGGTCTAGCTAGATTACTGAGAGTTTGCTACATTACTGAGGTTATCCTCAAACCAGCGATTCTTTTGTCTCAGCCTCCCAAGTACTGGGATTACAGGCATGCACTACCATGCCCAGCTGAAAAACTGCAATTCTAAACACCTTGTTCA
Organism: Muscardinus avellanarius; assembly: GCF_963383645.1. Taxonomy (NCBI): domain Eukaryota; kingdom Metazoa; phylum Chordata; class Mammalia; order Rodentia; family Gliridae; genus Muscardinus; species Muscardinus avellanarius. Next base: position 15,947,609 of record NC_137802.1, on the reverse strand, counting down.
GTCCCTTTCATTTTTCCATTCTATGAGAGGGTTTCTGTTTTGGGGGAAGAGGTGGTAGACAATAACCTATTTCAAATCTCTCAGCTTGGCTCTGGACTTACCAATTCTTTTCCTTTCTGCCAATTTTTAGTGTTTTTCTTTTTGGCTAACTCCAAGAATAGAAGTGGGAGCCTGTCTATTAAAAAAAAAATTATATATATACACACGCACACATTTTTTTTAACATTATTAGTGAATTATTGGAGTAGGGATTGTTGAACCAAGCCCTGGAGCTTGAAGTGGAATAGACTGGGAAGGGGGAGGGGAGGTTGGTGGGAGGCGCCGAAGTCTTAATTCCATCCATCTCCTTCATGTCATTGGCACAGGTGCATTTCTTCAACAGTTTTTTCTATGATAAACTCCGTACCAAGGGTTATGATGGGGTGAAAAGGTGGACCAAAAATGTGAGTTCTGAATTGACATCTACTTATATAACACATTGCCTCTAAAGAATTGGAGTTTTATGATTGATTGATTGATTGATTGGTATTGGAGATTGAACCCACAGGCTTTCTACCTCTTAGCTATACTCACAGCCCCCCTTTTTTTGTGGTACTGGGGATGGAACCTGGGAACATTCTACCTCCAAGCTACATCCCAGTCTGTTTTTTATTCTTTACAGAGAGTCACACTAAATTGTGGAGGGCCTAAGTAGCTGAGGCTGGCCAAGAACCTGTGATCCTCCTGTCTCAGCCTCCCAAGTACTGGGATTACAAGTGTGCCATCACACCCGGCTTAGTTTTTATTTTTATTTTTATTTTTTTGTGTGTGTCTGGGGATGGAACCCAGAGGCAATTGACCTCCAAGCTACACCCCCTTCCCCAATTTTTTTATTCTTTATTTGGAAACAGGGTTTTACCGAGTTGCAGAGGGCCACTGAGTAACTGAGGCTGCCTGTGAACCGCGATCCTCCAGTCTCAGCCTCCCAAATGCTGGGATTACAAGCGTGCGCCACCATGCCCGGCTCTTTAGTTTTTATTTTTGAAACAAGGTTTTACTGAGGCTAACCTTGAACTTGTGGTCCTCCTGCCTCAGCCGCCCAAGTAGCTGGGATTCAAGTTGTGTGCCTCCATGCCTAGCTTAGGACTTTTTTTATGAGCCCTTTTCTCAACGCTGTTCATTTAATCTTCCAAATGTTCAATGTTCTGTGTGTGCCAGGCACCATTCTAGGCACTTAGGATATAGTACTAAATGAAGAAAACTTCTTGAGGATAAGTTAAATTTCAGCTGGCAGTCATTATGGACAGATTAAAAACATATATCATATTAAAAACTTATATTTATTTTACTTATATCATAATGCGATAGCATGGGGAATGGGTACTTTAGATTGGGTGATCTAGGAGTCCTCCCATAGCTGAGACTGGAATGAGGAGCCAGTCATGTTTTGGGGGTGGGTGAGGAAGTGTTCTAGGCAAAAGGAGTAGCAAGATCATGAGACCCAAAGAGAAAAAGAACATAGTTGAGGAATCAGAGGACTGTTGGATGGCTATTTGATTGGAGCAGAGAGAAAATCATGTAAGGCATATATAGTAGGCTGAGGAGGGTAGAGTTTTCTTTGTATACTGAGGAGGCATTGAAGTTTTAAGCAGGCTAGTGATGCCTCAGGCTTTAAACTCCTGTTTTAGGGATAGATTAAAAAGGAGCAAGAGTAGAAGCAGGCACTTCTTCTATTACTTCAAGTAGTAGAGGAGCACAAGAATCCAGGTGAGGTAGCTGGACTGGAGTGCTAAGGGGCAGGTGAGCATGGTTAACAGGTAGGATGCGATTCACAGGTAGAACCAGTAGGACTTTCAGGCAGGTTGGAAATGAAGAAGAGAGGAATGGAGGACAATGCCTGGATTTTGGTCTTAAATAATTGGAAATTTGGGAGAGAAGAAAATTGAGTTATTTTCGCCACAGGTTTATCTGTAATTGAAAGGCCAGACTGTGCAGTATGTAGGAAGATTGATTCCAGCATTTTAATTTTAATTTGTGTGTGTGTGTGTGTGTGTGTGTGTGTGTGTGTGTGTGTGTGTGTGTGGTACTGGGGGTGGAATCCAGAGACTTTCTACCTCTGGGGTATACTCCCAGACCTACTTTTTATATTTTATTTTGAAACAGGGTCTCACTAAGTTGCGGAGGGCCTAATAGCTGAAGCTGGCCAAGAATGCAATCCTCCTATTTGAGCCTCCCAAGTATTGGGATTAAAAGCATGTGCCATCATGTCCGACTGGTTCCAGCATTTTATTTTACTTATATCATATTGGTGTGCTAAATTGGCGTATTGGGGTACTATATTGCTCAGGCTGGGCTCAAACTCCTCAGCTCAAGAGACCCTTGTGGCTGGGAATTGAGGTGTGTGCCACCATATAAATATGGCTTTTTTTTTTTTTTTAAGAGCTAGGATTGAATCCAGTGCCTTGTGTAGGCATGTGCTCTACACCGGTCTGGTTCCAGCATTTCTTAATTTCTGTCTCCATTTTATAAGAAACCCTTAGGGACCTGGTAGGCCTTGTTTCTTCCAAAAGAGGCAAAGGTGACTCACAGTGAAAAGAACTTAGCCTTCTGTATACTCAGGTTAAAATCTTTCTCCTGCAATTTCTTAATTTCTCTGACCTTGTACAGGTTATTTGGAACCTTTTTTTTTTTTTTGTACTAGGTATTGAACCCAGGGGCATCCTACCTCCAAGTTACATCCTTGTACCAATTTTATTTCTTATTTGGAAACAGGGTCTGTCACTTGATTGCTGAGAGCCTCACTAAATTGCTGAGGCTGTCCTGAACCTGTGATCCTCCAGTCTCAGCCTCCCAAGTACTAGGATTACAAGTGTGCTCCACTACACCTGGCTGTGTGTGTGTGTGTTGGGGGGGGGGGCTGGGGATTGAATCCAGAAGCATTCTACCTTTGAGCTATACTCCCAGCCTAATTTTTGGAAACAGGGTCTCACTAGGTTGATGAGAGTCTAACTACTTGCTGAAGCTGTCCTCAAACCTGCAGTTCTCCTGTCTCAGCTTCCCAAATACTGGGATTATAGGTGTATGCCACCAAGCTTGGCTCTATTTTGAGCTTTTTGTGTGTGTGATACTGAGAATGAAACCCAGGGGCATTCAACCTCTGAGCCACACCCTCAGCCCTATTTTTTATTCTTTATTTTGAAACAGGGTCTCACTGAGTTGCAAAGGGCCTCCCTAAGTAGCTGAGCCTGTCTGCAAACTGTGATCCTCCTGTCTCAGCCTCCCGAATGCTGGGATTACAAGTGTGTGCCACCATGTCCGTCTTATTTTGAGCCTTTCTAAACTGTGGCTTCCTCCTCGTTAGGTGGAACATGAGAACTTTGGTAGGGTTGTTGTGAGCATTGATTGAGCATTTACTTCATCCATGGAGTTCAGTATGGATAAGGGCAGATACTATTATTTTCACCCTCTTACATATAAGGCAACTGAGTTACAAAGGTTATTAAATAACTTGGCCTGGTAGTCCATTGTATGGAGGAGCTGATTTTTTTTTTTTTTTTTTATGGTGTGTACTGAGGATTAAATCCAGGGGTATTGTACCTCTGAGCTACACCTCAAACCAAATTTTATTTTTTATTTTGAAACTCAGTCTCACTAAGTTGCAGAGGGCCTCACAAGGTTGCCGAATCTGGTTGTAAAATTCTGATACTCCTCTCTCAGCCTCCAAATACTGAGATTACAAGTATGTACCATCATACCTGGTTGAGGAGCTGGATTTGAACCCTGACAGTCTGGCTTCAGAATCCTGGGTTCTTACCTAGTAATCACCTGTGTGCGTGTTGGTGGTGGTAGTACTGCTGATTGACCCCAGGGGCTCTCTACTACTGAGCTGCATCTCTAGCCTTTTTTTTTTTTTTAAGTCTTTTTATTTATTTACTTATTTTTTTTTTATTGTGACACTAGGGATTGAACCCAGGGGCATTCTACATCCAAGCTCTGCCCCCAAGCCTATTTTATTTTTATTTGGAAACAGGGTCTTGCTAGGTTGATGAGAGCCTCATTATTTGCTCAGACTGTACTTGAACCTGAGATTCTCCTGTCTTAGCCTCCCAAGTACGGGGATTACAAGTGTGTGCCACCATGCCAGTCTTTTTTTTCCCCCCTGCAGTACTGGGGATTGAACCCTGGGGCCTGGCCACTTCCTTTAATGTGCCAAGTGTTTGTCACTTGTGTGTTCTGAAAATGCTTCCTTATTCCTGCCTTCCTCCCTCACCCTTAAGAATTTAAACATCCAGATGCTGGTCTTGCCTTCCGATCCAGGGCCTAGGTCTTGTGTTTTTCTATTTGCCTCCCTTGCCTACTCTTTATTTCCTCTTCAGATCCTTTATGGCAATCGGCAGGACTTTGTGTGTTTTACCTGATCTCAGGCACTCTCTCTTCAGGTGGACATCTTCAATAAGGAGCTACTGCTGATTCCCATCCATTTGGAGGTGCATTGGTCTCTCATCTCTGTTGACGTGAGGCGACGCACTATCACATATTTTGACTCACAGCGCACTCTAAACCGCCGCTGCCCTAAGGTTTGAGAAGGAAAAGGGTAGAGTGATCCAGTGGCAAGCTGTTCCAGGAAAAACAGTGGGCTTTGGGTCTCTGAGGAGCAACCCGGGCATGGTGTCTGCCATGCCACCATATGCTAGGTTCAGTTGGGTATGGAACTGGGTACAGAAATGGAAGGCATCACATTTTCTTTTTTTCCCTACCCCATATAGCATATTGCCAAGTATCTACAGGCAGAGGCGGTGAAGAAAGACCGACTGGATTTTCACCAGGGCTGGAAAGGTTATTTCAAAATGGTGAGTTTCCATGGGAAGGAGAATAGGGTGATAGTGGGGATAGTGGCAGGGGGCAGAAATTGAAGTCATGCCCGTGGGAGTCTCCAAGTGAATGGGTCTATCTTTCTGTTCTCTAGAATGTGGCCAGGCAGAATAATGACAGTGACTGTGGCGCCTTTGTGTTGCAGGTAAGCAGATGATGGGGCATCTTCCTCCAGCTTTGGAGTCAGTGGGTTAACGGGTTGAGAGGTGGTTGCCTCATTTGGCTACAGCCAGCTGTGGAACAGGGAGTAGCTTTATGTGTGAAAACACAGAAATCCTGATTTCATTGGTTCTCGCTTGGGCTTCTCCATCCCATAGTAGAACTGGGTCTCTAGCGGCCCTGGTACAGCTGCCTCTTCAATGCCTGATTCAATGTATTTTTCTCCCACATAACACTGATCATATTATATACGAAGAACAATAGCTTTGGAGCCAGGCTGTTTTGAACCCTAGGCCATCAGAGTGTAGTTCCCTCTGTATGTGAAATGGGAATATTCTTTGAAAGACAAATCTCATATGAAACTTGTAACTGGCTTGGGAGGATGCCCAGTAGATGGTTCTCATGGCCTGCTTTGTTAATACCAGTACTGCAAGCACCTGGCCCTGTCTCAGCCATTCAGCTTCACCCAGCAGGACATGCCCAAACTTCGTCGGCAGATCTACAAGGAGCTGTGTCACTGCAAACTCACTGTGTGAGCTTCGTACCCCAGGTCCTGGACTCATTAATGGACAAAGGGACATGGGAGACCCTTTCCAAGAAACTCCAGTTCCTTCACTCTCTTGCCTCTTACTCACCCAATTCCCTTTGGTTTTTTCATATTTAAATGTTTAAATTGACTTCTGTATATTTTTTTTTTCTTTGAGAGAATACTTGTTGATTTCTGATGGGCAGGGGGTGGCCACGGGGAAACCCCTTTTCTCCCTCTTCAGGGGAGTGTTGCCTTGTGGCCTGGGTGGAGCAGTCAGTCATTCCCCTTTCCATGTGGAGGGGGCAGGAAATCAGTGTGGGGTGGTGGGGATTACTGCCTGCCAGATCTTCAAACTTTTTATATATATATATATGTGTATATATATATAAATACCACTGGTCCTGCTCTGGTCAATAAAGGATCCTTTGGAGATACATAAGTGGTGGTGTTCTTAAGGGGCCTCAAACCAGTGGATATGCACTATCCTAAGACTTCTTTCAGCCTGTGCTGTTAGCTACCTCTTCTTGAGTCTTGAAACTTCAGGAGCTAGCTTTCTATACCTGGCTCAGGCAGTACCAACACCGATCAAATTCCCCAGCCAGGGGCTCAGGGTAGAAAGAAGTTAGAGGAAGTAAGCCTCAGACATAAAGGAGCGTTGAGAGAAAGCTGAGGAAGAGGACACTGAGGGATTAGTGGGGAGGTGACCTGCTAGGATTCATAAACATCTACCTACCTCCATACTCTTAAGGTTAGAAGTAGGTTCCAACTCTTCTTCCAGCCAAGGGAATCTTCCAAGCCCCACGGGTAACGCTCCTGATTGTGTTATCCCCGCTACACTTAACACAGGGAGCGGTGTTGGATCTGTTTTTGCTGCTGGGGTAAATGTAAATAAAGTTTGGGTTCTGTGGAAAGAAACCTGGAGCACAGGTAAAGGGAAGTGGCTGTCCCGGGAGCCCGGAAGTCCCTGGAGACTGAGACCTCACCCCCTCGCGTGATAGGGCCTCCTGAGCCACATGACCAGGGCACGATTGCCTCCGCACGTGTAAGGGTACAGGGCCCCAAGATGGCTGCCAGGCCTCGAGGCCTCACTCCCGTATGTCACTTCCGTACCGGCGAGAAAGGCGGGCTCTCTAGCCAATGAGGCTACGGGGCGGGTCTTCACCCTGACAGGCGCTCAAGCTGCCCAATGGTGGCTGCGAGCCAGAGTGCCTACGAACTGACGTCACCCCGAGTTGCAGAGCGCCGGCGGGCGGGGCCGAGGCGGCCAAGCCAATGCGATGGCTGGGGCGGGGTCGGGCGCTCTATAAGTTGTCGATAGGCGGGCACTCCGCCCTAGTTCCTAAGGATCATGTCTGCGAGTCAGGATTCCCGGTAAGGAAGGCGTTTGCAAAGTGTTGCGCCTGCTTACCCTGCCGCCCCTCCGAGGGCCCGCCGGGGGGCGGGGGGAGCCGCGAGGCCGCCGCCGGCCCCTCAGGCGGGAGCCCGGCCGGCCTCCTTGGGCCGGGGCGGCGGGGCCGGGCCGGGCGCGGCTCGGCGGCGGGCGGCGGCCGGTGGCCGGGCCGCGGCGGGCTCGCGCGGCGGACGCCGCATTCTGACGGTACCACTCGGCGGCGGGGGTGCCGGGCCGGGCGCCGGCCTGGGTCGGGGCGGGGACGCCGGCCGTTCAGCGAGCTGGTTTTCTTGACGGCCAGGACTGAGCCTAACCCCGAGGAGCGGCCGCGTGAGGCGCCAGGAGCCCACCCGGCGCCGGGCGGGCGGGTCCATTTTGCCGCACAAGCCGGGCAATTGGCAAACTGCGGATGGGCAGGTCCACTTAACTTCGGGGGTGAGCGGCCTGAGGTATGGGAGGGCGACGCCATTTCGCGACGGGGGCGGGCGGGACGTGGATTGTTCCATGGGGCGGGGGAGACACTCCCGGGTGGTCGAGGGAGTGAGCACATGGCGGTCTGAGGGGCGCCCCTCCCCCAGTCTGCTTCGCTTCTGGGTGTTGTGCAATCTCTCCCCTTGCTAGCGCGGCTGGGGCTCATTGTGCGCGAGGCCGCCACCGCCCGCGGCCTCCCACATCCGGGCACTGCGAGGGGGGGGCCTCTGCTGGAGGGAGTGGGGGAGGGCTGGGGCGAGTGACGTGGGGGGAAGGGGATGTCCTACCCTCGGAACTGGGAGGCGAAGGGCGGGACTTCCGGCGCGCTGGATCTGCGGTGGGAGGTGCACGCGCTTGGCCTAAAGCCGCCCTGCCTGGGACACGTGGGCCTGGTAGCGAGCAGTGCATCCGGGCACAATGAGCGCTGCGGCAGTCCTTCCAGCCTTTGGGTCTTAAAGGCGGGTTACCCCATCGTGTCGGATGGGGCAAAGGCCTGATGGGTTAAAAGCAACTCCTGAGTGTCCTTTGGGGGCTGCTTGGAGTTGGAGGATTTGGGAGTGAAGTCTAATGGCATCAAGCATGGCCAGTTGCTGAAGTGCTTCAGTTAGGCACAGGACAAAACTCCTACTTTAAATCAACAGATCCAGAGACAATGGCCCCGATGGGATGGAGCCCGAAGGCGTCATCGAGGTGAGACGAACCTGTTGCCACTGCTCTTCATCTCTGAGAAGGGCAACGCCACTAGCAGTTTCCGCTGGTTTCTGGAATGGTAGTTCAGGTTCTTAAGTTTTGATTAAACCAGAACTTAGGATTCATCCTCCAAAATTACAAAATCCCACTCCTTTGGAGTCTTAGCTTTTTTTTTTTTTTTAAACTGTTGTTAGCTGGGCGTGTAGTCCCCGCGCTTTTGAGGCAGACAGGAGAAACGCGCAGGTTCGAAGCCAGTCGCGCGTGCTGGCTTAGGAGTGTAGCCCGGAGGTAGAAGGGCTTCCAGGAACCCCACTACCACCAAAAATAAAAAACTTGACACAGGAAGTGCCAAGGGTATTTTTGAAACCAGTCATTTGAGTCCTGTTTTTCCCACTAGAAGTCAAACCTCACAGTTGTGTGTAGAGTTAATTTTCAGACATCTAGAAGCCAGCTGGATTGGGTGGGGGCAATGCTTGCTTTTTGGTGCAGACACCAGATTTATCTGCTTCTGAGCCTCGCCTCTTCTAGTTAAGCTTTCGTTTGTTTGCATTCTGCAGAGTAACTGGAATGAGATTGTTGACAGCTTTGATGACATGAACCTCTCGGAGTCCCTCCTCCGTGGTATCTACGCCTATGGTTTTGAGAAGCCCTCTGCCATCCAGCAGCGAGCCATTCTTCCTTGTATCAAGGGTGAGATCTCTGGGCTTTGGGATAGATGATGGGCTATCCCTGACCTGGGTGGAGTGGCATCGAGTTGGTGGTGCTCATCTCATATCAGCCAGGGGCAAAACAACCCCTCGTTCATCCCAGCGTGGCTTTTGGTATGTGCCATGCCTGGTTCATGCCTTGGACACATGGATTACTGGGGGTTTTCTTACAGCTTGTGGTTTTACACCTCTAACTTGGTGTCCTGAGTAAGCTAATAACCTTGTTTTGCCCTCTCATTGTGTCCTGTCTTAGAGTGAAGTAAAATTTTGCCAAGCACTTGATACTTGGTTTGTAACTGTTGATTTAACAAAGCTAGGTCTTGAACACCCTGTGACTATAAAGTGTGTGGTCTCTACCACATCTGATTCTCCCCATTTTTCTGTTTTAGGTTATGATGTGATTGCTCAAGCCCAATCTGGGACTGGGAAAACAGCCACATTTGCCATATCAATTCTGCAGCAGATTGAACTAGACCTAAAGGCCACTCAGGCCTTGGTGCTGGCACCCACTCGAGAATTGGCTCAGCAGGTAAGAGCTTGGTTTTTTTTTCTCCTCCCTGATCCACTTGGTTTATGGGTAAACAACACAAAGATCTGGGTGTACCCTCTAATCTCCACTTTGGGGGATGAAGAGATGGCTCTAGGGTGAGGAAATGGGTTGATGGCTTCTCCCTCTCTGAGGTTTGTTGTGGTAATTATAAGCCCTTTCCTACCCAAACAAAACAACCATAACTTCCTCTGCCCATTTCCTGAGTCGAATGGGAAGGCTGCCGGGTGAGGCCTACCTGGCTAGGCAAGTTTAGTGGCTGTTTTATGAACCCCCCTGGCAATGGGCAAAGAGACACCTCATTGATGGTGTTACTCTTATATCAGTCAGGGGCAGAGCAGATGACAGTCCTTTGTTCATCCTAGCTTGATGCCTTGGTTGGTGGCCAGAGCTGTTTCATGCCTGGGGCACATAATATCCTGATGCTGGATTCAGCATACACATCATGGCCCGATGCGCCCCTGCTATAGAAGCCAAGCTAATAGCATTCACTTTTCTGTGGTACAAGAGATTGAACCCAGGAGTGATCCTAGATCTCTTCTGGGACCTTGAGAGGGAAAGAGACCCTGAACTCAAATAGATCATTTTCTGAGGCACGAGGAGGAAATTTTGAAGTCTTCCACAAAGACACTAAAAGGAGTTTAGCCGGGTGTGGTGGCATACACTTGTAATCCCAGCACTTGGGAGGCTGAGTGAGACGGAGAAATCACAGGTTCATTCATGGTCAGTCTCAGCTACTCAGTGAGGTCCTCTGCAACTTAGTGGGACCCTGTTTCAAAGTGAAACATAAAGACAATAGGTCTGAGCCAGGTGCTGTGATGCATGCTTGTGATCCCAGCATTTGGGAGGCTGAGACAGGAGAACAGTTTGCAGCTACCCTCAGCTACTTAGTGGGGACCTTTACAACTCCTTAAAACCCTGTTTCTAAAAAATAAGGCTGCAGTGGGGCTTGGCAAAATGCCCCTGGGTTTCATCCCCAGTACTGCAAAAAAAAAAAAAAAAAAAAAAACTACGTCTGGGTACAGCTTTCCATCCCCAGTACCGCAAAAAGTAAAAGGACCCGGAGTGTGATGGTCCACATCTGTAATCCCAATACATAGGAGACTGAGACAGAATCACAGGTTCCAGCCTCAGCAATTGAGATTCCCAGCAGCCTAGCAAGACTCCCTTTCAAAATAAAATAGGACAGGGGCTGTTGTAGTTTTGAGGTGGAATATTCCTGGGTTCAATCCCTAGTACCGTGAAAGTGAGTGTGTTGCTTAGTTTGGTTTCTATAGCAAAGGTGCATTGGGCCATGATGTGTATTGTGCAGCTCATAAAACTGGCTGCTGTGAAATTAACTAAGTGGGTCATGATTGGATTTCAGAAAGTTAGGGTTATAATCATCTCCATATGAAAACCTTAGTTCATTAAGAATCATTGTGGCCAGGTGTGGTGGTACATGCTTGTGATCCCAGTGCTAGAGAGGCTGAGACAGGATGATCACGGGCCTCAGCAAATACTCAGCCACCTAAGTGAGAAAGACCCTGTTTCAACCCAAAAAAAATAAAAATAAGGCTGGGGGTGTGGCTCAGAGTTAGAATGACTCTGGGTTCAATCCCCAGTAGCACAAAAGAAACTATTGTACACTTGGTACTTAGTAAGTAGACTGAGTCCAAATCCTGTTTCTGCCATTTTTAGCAACATTATCTTAAAGGGGAAATATTAATTAGTCCCTACCCCTTTTTTCTCTCGCCTTTTTTGTGGTGCTGGGGAGAGTCCAGGGCATTCTCCCTATTGTATGTTTATTTGGAAACAGTTTATTTGGAAGTTGCTGAAGCTGGCTTCAAACCTGTCATCTTCCAAGTTTTGGGATTACAGACATACCATCACACCTGGCAAAATCATGCATATTTTAGCCAAGCATAGTGGCATATACCTGTGATCCCAGTTCTTGGGAGGCTGAGACCAGAAGGACTACAGGTTTGCGGCCAGCCTCTGCAACGTGGTGAGACCATTTTTCAAAATAAAGTATAAAATAAGACTTGGGTGTGGCTCAGGTAGAATGTTTCTGGCTTCAGTCTCCAGTACTACAAAAAAGTACACCTTTTAAGGTGATTGGGGAAAAAAAATGTGCAAAGCATTGGAAACTGGGCAGGGCCTGGCATAGTTAGAACTAGCATGTAAGTATCTTTTTTTCTGGGTTCAGATACAAAAGGTGGTCATGGCATTAGGAGATTACATGGGTGCCTCCTGTCATGCCTGCATTGGGGGCACCAATGTGCGTGCTGAGGTGCAGAAGCTGCAGATGGAAGCTCCCCACATCATCGTGGGTACTCCTGGCCGTGTGTTTGATATGCTTAACCGGAGATACCTGTGTGAGTACTGTTTTCCAGTCCTCTGGGTAACAACCTCCTGTGCATGCTTTCTGGGGCTTTGAGTTTGAGGAAAGTCTCATTTTCAAGGATTCTATGTTTTTTCTTTGAACAAGTTGCTCTGTGATGAACCCCATGCGTGTCATCTGAGCCTAGATTCCCTGTTGTCTTAGCCCAGGTAGTGTTCTACTCCCCAGGGCTGATATTGTCTGGTTTTGCAGGGATGTCTTGGGCAAAGGATCAATCTTTATATTCTGAGAGCAGACTGCTTGTTGCTTCTTCATTTATGTAAAGTTGTCTAGAGTCTGTATTTCTCTTATTACATACTGGCATTTTTTTCTGCCCTGTAGCTCCCAAGTACATCAAGATGTTTGTATTGGATGAAGCTGATGAAATGTTAAGTCGTGGATTCAAGGACCAGATCTATGACATATTCCAAAAGCTCAACAGCAATACCCAGGTGGGGAAAACTATAGTGTGGCTAGTGTAACCAGCGTGGTTGGGGTTAAAGAAGGTCCAATACCTGGGACCAGGGGAACCAGCCGAACAAGAAGCCTTTTTGTGCATTGACTTGGGTTTTAGGTGTGAGCTGGGGAAAGGGAGAAACCTCCCTGAGTCTGACCTTTTCTCCATTAGGTGGTTTTGTTGTCAGCTACAATGCCTTCTGATGTGCTTGAAGTGACCAAGAAATTCATGAGGGACCCCATTCGAATTCTTGTTAAGAAGGAAGAACTGACCCTGGAGGGTATCCGCCAATTCTACATCAACGTGGAGAGAGAGGTGGGGCCTGGTGCAGGAGGCGGGCCTGCTGGTAGGGTGTTGGGTATAGCCCCTGACTGATCTTCTCTCCCCACCTCCAGGAGTGGAAGCTGGACACTCTCTGTGATTTGTACGAAACTCTGACCATCACCCAGGCAGTCATCTTCATCAACACCCGGAGGAAGGTCGATTGGCTCACTGAGAAGATGCACGCCCGAGACTTCACTGTCTCTGCCATGGTGAGTTCTCTTCCTCATCAAAAGCTGTATGTCAGCATTTTCCCAGAACCCATGTGACTACCTTCTGCATCCTTTACTTTCATTTCTAGCATGGAGATATGGACCAAAAGGAACGAGATGTCATCATGAGGGAGTTCCGGTCTGGCTCTAGCAGAGTATTGATTACCACTGACCTATTGGTGAGTAGAGGAATTGAGAGAAGACTGGAAAGGGGCAATTCCAAGGTGATTCCCTCTCCAAGGGGCTAACTAGTGCCTCTCTCAGGAAAGTAGCAACTTGGAAGAAAATCTGGCAGGCCTCAGGTCTTTGGGAACAGGGGATGCCATTCCGTTGCCTTCCTTTGGCTGCCTATATGTATGCTGAAGTTCTCTCTGGATAGATTATAGCCTCCTTCATAGGCTGAATTTGTCATCTTTCTTAACATAGGCCAGAGGCATTGATGTGCAGCAGGTTTCTTTAGTCATCAACTATGACCTTCCCACCAACAGGGAAAACTACATCCACAGGTGAGTGTTGGTCTGGGATTGCTTGTTCTGCCCTGCCCTGAAGCCTTTGACGTTCCCCATCACCGTTAACGTATCAATGACACTAATTTTCCAGAATCGGTAGAGGTGGACGTTTTGGCCGTAAAGGTGTGGCTATTAACATGGTGACAGAAGAAGACAAGAGGACTCTTCGAGACATTGAAACCTTCTACAACACCTCCATTGAAGAGATGCCCCTCAATGTTGCTGACCTCATCTGAAAGGGGCTGTCCTGCTACCTAGCCCCAGCCAGGGTTCAACTCTGGGGGCTGAGGAGCAGCTGGAGGGGGGAGGGAAGGGAGCCAAGGGATGGACATCTTGTCATTTTTTTTTTCTTTGAATAAATGTCACTTTTTGAGGCAAAAGAAGGAACCGTGAACATTTTAGACACCCTTTTCTTTGGGGTAGGCTCTTGCCCCAGGCGCCGTCTCCTCCCAAAAAACACTAATCCATATCCCTAACCTAGTCACCTCTAAATCCCAGAGGCGCTCCCACCTCGGCTAAATCCCCTAAAAATGACTTAAGGGGCTAGATGACTGTCAACTTGACCTCATTTTGCTGGACCAAATCTGCAGAGAGGACCCCTGAGTGAGGTTGCCCAGGGGATTGTCCCCAGGTGGGAGGAGCAGGGGAGAGAAAATGGTAGCCATTTTTACATTGTTTTGTATAGTATTTATTGATTCAGGAAACAAACACAAAATTCTGAATAAAATGACTTGGAAACTGCCTGTTTGGGCTTCTCATTTCTTCCCTTCCCTCCCACCTGCTGCTGGGCTGTAACTCCCCTCACCAGCTCATACTCCCCTTACTTTGTTGAATTCTATTCCTGCTAGGAGATGCTAGATGACGGCCATTTTCTCAATTCTGAAAATGGTAATCTAGGACAACGTGACCCTCTGAAGGGTACACATGGTCATATGTGCCTCACATGCCTTGGCTAAGAGGAAGTAGTGAGTAGGAGAACAAAGGGAGCGGAGGCCTGCCGGCTGCCATCTCCTAGCAAGCAGCTACTGGGGAGAGCAGTGTGCCAGGGTCCTGCCTAGCTGGGCCTGTACCAACTGCCGAGCCATTCTTGGTCGATACGTAGGCCCAGGACTCCACATGATCTATCAACTTTGCCCTGACACCACCCCCTTTGCAAACCAATAACCCCAAACTTGATTACGAAAAAGCGACTAAGTGGTGGCTGGAGCTGATGTGCCTGAGTCAAGCTGGGGGTGGGGCTATCTCAGTTACAGGAAGTAAAATACTTTCATTTCCTCTCAAGAAGTCAGAGAACAGGGTTAAGCAACTAGTACTGCACAGCCTCACTGGACTTTGAGTGAGACGGTTCTGCCATGAGGCTGGCTGTGGTTTTCTTGACTCTGCTGGGGCTGCTGGCAGGTAAGGAAAAGGGAGCCGGAAGGGAGTAGCCTGTGGGAAGGAGCCTACCCCTGGGTTGCTAACCAGACTCCTGTTTGCTGAAAGCCCAGGAAACGGGGAAGGACTGTCCTCGTAAAAAATCAGCCACTCTGCTGCCATCCTTCACGGTGACACCTACAGCTACAGAAACCCCAGCAAACCATACAACCAGCCAAGGACCCACCACCACGCCTGGAACTGTTCATCCAACAAGCAACAGCACTGCCACCAGCCCTGGACCCACAACTGCAACAGCCCTGCCGCCACCCACAACTCACAATCCTGCCGCGGCCACCACCACCAGTCCTGGAAATACCACAGCTCATCCCACCAGCAACGGAACTGCTAGCACCCCTGGATTCTCGACTGGCACCCCCCACCCAGGGCCACCTCCACCCCCTCCAAGCCCTAACCCAGGCTCCAAGGAAGCAATAGGAAGCTACACGTGGACTAATGGCTCCCGGCCCTGTGTCCAGCTCCAAGCCCAGATTCAGATTCGAGTCCTGTACCCCACCCAAAGCAGAGGAGAGGTAAGCTGAAACAATGGGGGCAGGGACTGTGGTTCAGAATAAGAGGAAGGGGACGAGGAACCTCAGATGGCATGACGGTGTTGTCGCGTGACCCTATGTTCTTAAACCTTGGCAGGCCTGGGGCATTTCTGTACTGAACCCCCAAAAAACCAACGTTCAAGGAGGCTGTGAGGGTCCCCATCTGCTTCTGTCATTCCCCTATGGGCAGCTCAGCTTTGGATTCAAGCAGGTATGGCTCTGGGATTTCATTCAAGTCTTCTCCCCCTCCCAACCAAACCCTCACCTCACCCTTGCTGTGTGGACACAGACACCACTCCCCTCTGCTGACCTGAGCCTTCCTGTTCACTCCTAGGACAGACAGCAGAGCCAGAGTGTGGTCTACTTGAACTATATGGCAGTGGAGTACAATGTGTCCTTCCCCCGGGCCACACGTGAGTAACCTTCCTCTTTTTTTTTTTTTTTTTTTTTGTGGTGGGGGGGAAGAGTACTAGGGATTGAACACAGGGGCATTTTACCTCCCAGCTACACCCTCAGCCCTGTTTTTTTATTCTTTTTATTTTTTCAGTACTGGGGATGGAACCCAGGGACATTTGACCTCCGAGCTACACCCCCCAGCTCTATTTTTAATTCTTTATTTTGAAACAAGGTCTCACTGAGTTGCAAAGGGCCTAAGTAGCTGAGGCTGTCCTAAACTGCAGTCCTCCTGTCTCAGCCTCCCAAATGTTGAGATTACAAGCATGTGCCACCACGCCAGACTTCATCTTTTTATTTATTTTGAAACAGGGTCTCACTAAGTTGCAGAGGGCCTCACTAAGTAGCTTGTGGCTGACCGCAAACTGCGATCCTCCTGTCTCTGCTTCCAAGCTACTGGGATTACAAGTATGCACTACCACGCCTGGCTCTTCTTCCCCCTTTTTTCTTTTTTCCTTTTTTTCTTTTTTTTTGGTACTGGAGATTGAACCCAGGGGCATTCTACCTCCAAGCTACACCCCCTAGCCCTATTTTTTCTTCTTAGTTTTAAAGCAGGGTCTCACTAAACTGTGGAGGGCCTAAGTAGCTGAGGCTGGCTGGGAACTTGCAATTCTGTCTCAGCCTCCCAAGTACTGGGATTATGAGTGTGTGCCACCATGCCTGGCTTCTTCTTCCCCTTCTTAGAAAGATGTCTAAGAGCTGGGCATGGTGGTGCAGGCCTGTAATCCCAGGACTTTAAAGGCTGAGACAGGAGGATCACAGGATCGTGGACAGCCTCAGCAACTTAGTGAGACCCTGTTTCCTAACAATAGCGAGCCAGGTGTGGTGGTGCACACTTGTGGTGGCACATGCTTGTAATCCCCAGTACTTGGGAAGCTGATAGGATTGCAGGTTTGAAGACAGCCTTAGCAAATAATGACTCATTAACCTAGTGAGACCTCATTTTGAAATAAAAATAAAAAAATAGGGGTAGGGGTACAGCTTAGAGGTAAAATGTCCCTGGGTTCAATTCCCAGCATCCCAAAACAAAGCAAAAAAAAAAAAAAAAAAAATTAAGTTTGTGAAGGGGCTAAGTTGGGGGTAAGGAAGTAGATTAGGGCTGACCTTTCTTTATCCCTTCAGAATGGACATTCTCAGCTCAGAATTCATCCCTTCGAGATCTCCAAGCACCCCTGGGCCGGAGCTTGAGTTGCACAAATGCAAGCATTGCTCTTTCTCCAACTCTTCACCTTGACCTGCTCTCCTTGAGGCTACAGGCTGCTCAGCTGCCCCACACAGGGATCTTTGGGCCAAGTAAGACCTTCCTACTCTCTCCCTCCCAGAATTCTCCAACTGCACTGGAAGCCCCTCCCTAGGTCAGTTTCCCTTCCTAAACCCCAGACTTCCTCCCTCTCCTGGCCTTTAACTGGCTATTAGGCAACTGGCTTCAGCTCTACAAGACTGTCCATTTCCCCCTTTTACTTACTACACGTCCTGTGGTGGTGAGCTCCTTACCAACCCATCTCCAAGGCTTTCTACCTTTGGGCTATACTCTCAGACCTATTTTGTATTTTATTTGGAAACAAGGTCTAAGTTGCTGAGAGCCTCACTAAGTAGCTGAGGCGCAGGGATTACAAGCGTGCGCCACCACACCCGGCTTACTTGCCCTATTTTTTGACTAGGTTTCTCTTGCCCCGGCGATCAGTCCATCTTGCTGCCTCTCATCATTGGCCTGGTCCTCCTCGGCCTCCTCACCCTGGTGCTTCTTGCCTTTTGCATCGTCCGGAGACGCCCACCTGCCTACCAGCCTCTCTGATCATCTGCTCCAATCTCAGGGAACCTGAGGGGTGGAGGCTCACTTACTCACTGTGCAGCTGACTCAAAGACAAAATTATCTTCCTCTGTCTTTCTTAAAGAACAAAACGGAGAAAATGCAATCAGGAGGGGAGTTTTTAGTAACTGTGACAGGCTTCCCCTTCCCCAGTAGAGAGCAGTAAAATCTACTCCAATCTTTGTCCTTGGTTTCCATGTCCTGTCCCAGCATTTGGGAGGCTGGGCCAGGAGGATTGGGGTTCGTGGCCAGCCTCAGCTATTTAGTGAGGCCCTCTGCAACTCAGTGAGACCCTGTGTAGCTCAGAAGTAGAATGCCCCTGGGTTCCATCCCCAGTATCTATCTATCTATCTATCTATCTATCTATCTATCTCTCTCTCTCTCTCTCTCTCTCTCACACACACACACACACACACACACACACACACACACACACACACACAAAGTCATGAGTCTGTCATATGCCTTTTTGTTGCTACATAGGGTTGAATCACAAGGAACCAACAAAGCTGGTGAGGGATAAAAATGGCAGTGTGTCACCAACCAAATGCCCATGGGGAGACATTTGGCACAGCTGGTATCAAATATGCCACCTCTTGCCTTCCTCCCTTCTGGGTACACTGACTGCCCACCTCCCTCCCCATGCCCAACCCGGAGGAGCCGTCCACTCAGGCAGCTTCTTCCACCCTGTGTAGTTACAGGTACAGCAGACAGCCAAGAGCAACAAGTAGGTGGCTATGTAATTCCATTTCCAAAGCAGCACTGGAAGCTTCTGAGCAGTGACATTTCCGTCACTGTGTCCAAGAGTAGATAAGCAAAGAATTGCATCAACCACAGGAGCAGCGGGTACTCTGACTCCACGCAGTTCTGCGGTGCTCCTGGGAGCAGTATCAGCCCTGGCTTGGGCCTCCAGGCTAGCCGCGCTGGAGGACAGCAGTACTTGGGAGGCTGAGACAGGAGGCTCGCCTGTTTCCATTTAGCCTCAACATTTAGTGAGGTCCTTTGCAACTCAGTGAGACCCTGTTTCAAACTAAAAAAAATAAAAATTGGACAGGGGGTGTAGCTCAGAGGTAGAATGCTCCTGGGTTCAATCTCCAATACCACACAAAAAAATAAAGAGGACTTCCAGATGGCAGAAGCCTGTACCACGATCGAGTGCAAGGAGGGCCAGATGCCACGGCGGGGGCGTCAGCTACTAGAGCCGGCTGACCCAGGGTGCCCAGCCCCGTAGAGAGGCATCAGGCCCCGAGGGGGGGCACAACAGTCCGATGGTCAGGGGTGCCGCGCCGTGGGTGGGGTCCTGGTGCTGGGTGTGAGTCGACGACGCGCCCTTCCCTACGCTGGGCTCACTTGGCCTGGTTGAAGTCTTCATGAAGCCGGCATGAGGGGATCCTTTCCTACAAGCCGGCCCGCGTGGTGGCAGAGACTGGCCTCCCCGGGCTGGCGTCGCCCACCGTCACTGTCCCGCCCAGGCTCCTGGGCCTGCTCCTGTGAGCCCGTTCCCTCGGAGGCCCTAGGAGGTCGGCGACAGGGAGCTCCAGCGCCTCCACCCTGCGCCATTTTGGAGACTTATACTCCTTTTCTCTCAACTTCGAACAATATAAAGTTGGCTGGAAGAACACAAGATGGCGCCGACCTGAGGCGTGGAGAAAGGGATAAATCTGGCTTCAGGACTGGAGGCGTAAACAAAGGCGCGGAAGGCCTAACTGCGCAGGCGTCACAGCTCTGGCATGCTTTAAAACGCGAACCCGAGGGCGCGTCGGAAACGTGGTCGCCAAACGAGACCTATTTTGCGCTAGGGAAGTCGGGTGCCTGCCGGGAGAGGGGGCGGGGCACTGAGGGGGCGTGCGGCTTCGTCGCGGGAGGGGGCGGGGCTAGGGCGCGCATGCGCACCGCGCGCTCATGGCGCCCGCCGAGCCTGGCGGAAGCTAGCTTTCCAACATGGCGGCCGAGGCAGGCGGGCCGCTCAAACGGGCGCTGGTGCCGATCCTTTTACCTGAGAAATGCTACGACCAGTTTTTCGTCCAGTGGGACTTACTTCATGGTGAGTTTTATTCGGCATCCCATCAAAGTCTTGAGCGACCCAGGAGTGGGGCTCGCCTGGCAACTGAGTGACCGCGGCGCCGGCTGCACTGCGACCCAGGCGGAAGGCGCCTGTGAGAGGGGCGGAAGTGCCTGGGGATCTTAGCAGGAAGGCGCCATATTTGGGCAAGAGGGGAAGTCGCCGGGTGGAAGTACTTTAGGAAGTTTTTTATTTTTCCACCAGGGAAGATAAGGCTCAGACTTTTAATTAAAACCTGCCGTATGGGGTGGCGCACTCCTGTAAATCCCAGTGCAAGGGAGTTAGACGGGAGGATCGCAGGTTCGCGGCCAGCCTCAGCAGTTTGGCTGGATGTGGTGGTGCACACCTGTAATCTCTGTACTTGGGAGGCTGAGACAGGAGGGTCACAGGTTCAAAGCCAGCCCCAGCAATTTAGCGAGATCCTATTTCTAAATAAATAAAAGGATACAATAGGGCTTAGGGTGTAGCTTGAAGATAGAATGCCCCTGAGCTCAGTCCCCAGCACCAAACACATACCCGCATGTCCACACACAGTGCTGGACACGTGTCCTTGGAGAGAGAACCCAGCTGCTCAGAGGGAGGATCAGGGACTCTTGGGCACTGCTCACTGTCATTCAGAGAAGCAACAGAGAGCTCAGAAGTTAAGCCCAGAAGTTTGATGTTATTTATAGAGAATAGAAGATTGGGTAGAAATGAAGGCTATTGTTAGAAACTGGAAAGTCACTTGGTGTGAGGTGAAATGGTTTGCCTGCCTTCCCATCTCCAGACCCAGCCCGCCTGTGTAGATGTGTAAAGGCAAGTGGGGGGCGGGCAGATATAACACAGGGAGCACCTCAGAGACCCCTCTGCTTACCTTTTTCTTTTCTCAGTTCCCTGCCTCAAGATTCTTCTCAGCAAAGGCCTGGGGCTCGGCATTGTAGCTGGCTCGCTCCTTGGTATGCATCTTGTCTTTCCTGCTGTTGGGGTCGGGTGCTGAGAGGCCATAAACTGTGTGGGTCCCTTAACTGGAAGTGGGGTTAACTGGCTTCCCAATCCCTTCTGTAGCTGTTGTGTTGTGCTGCCAAGGAATGGAGGCTCCTCAACCCCACCCTTCTCATCCTTTTCCCAGTAAAGCTCCCCCAGGTGCTTAAAATCCTGGGAGCCAAGAGTGCGGAAGGACTGAGCCTCCAGTCAGTAATGCTGGAGCTGGTGGCATTGACTGGGACTGTCGTCTACAGCATCACCAACAAGTTCCCTTTCAGGTGAGGGGCCTGCCCTTCATCTCCAAGGTTAAATGCCCACAACTCTAATGGGGATTGACATGGGAAAGGTAAACCAGGCGTGCTGGTGCACACGTCTAATCCCAGTACCTGGGAGGCAAAAACAGGATTGTAGGTTTGAGACCAGCCCCAGAAATTTAGTGAGACCCTCTTTCAAAAGTGAGAAATAAAATAGGAGGGGGGTGTGTGGCTCAGAGGCAGAATGGCTCTGGGTTCAGTCCCCAGGACCACAACAAAAGAGGGCTAAAGCCAAGGGTGGTGCTACATGCTTATAGTCCAGTGCTCGGGAGGCTGAGACTGGAGGAGTGAAGGTTAGAGGACAGCCTCCGCACTGTAACGAGACTCGGCAAACTAGTGAGACCCTGTTTTAAAAACAAAAAGGGTTAGGGGTATAGCTTGGAGATGGAACACTCCTAGGCTCAATAGTGGAGGCAGGCGAGCTAGGCCTGTGGGGATTGTCCATGATGCTGACTCAGTCGGTCAGGGTGGGGCTGCAGACTGTACAGGACGAGGACCCAGAATGGCGCCCCTGGATGGACGGGCTATGGAGGCTTTTCCTGCCTCTTTCCAGGCCCGCCTTTCTTCCTCCCAACTCTTGACTCTGCAGCTCTTGGGGCGAAGCCCTGTTCCTGATGCTCCAGACGATCACCATCTGCTTCCTGGTCATGCACTACAACGGACAGACCGTGAAAGGTGCCAGGGACCCGCAGCCCCCCGGGACCCTGCCTCGGGGCGGGTGTAGAGAGGCTGATGGGCGCCTTATCTCCTGAACCAGGAGTCGCTTTCCTCGCCTGCTACGCGCTCGTCCTGCTGGTGCTGCTCTCTCCGCTCACTCCGTTGGCAGTGGTCACCCTGCTCCAGGCCTCCAACGTGCCTGCTGTGGTGGTGGGGAAGGTGGGTAGTGGGGCAGGGCCAAGGAGGGCATCGTAGGAGCCCAGGGTGTGGGGTACTGAGCTGAGGGCGCTGGGGAACCAGCGATGGGCACGCGGGAAAGTTCAGGTGACAGAACCATAGGTCTCAACTCCCTCCCTAGCTGCTCCAGGCAGTCACCAACTACCGCAATGGGCACACGGGCCAGCTCTCGGCCATCACCGTCTTTCTGCTCTTTGGGGGCTCCCTGGCCCGAATCTTCACTTCCATTCAGGTAAGCACACCTTCTGCCCTCCAGAGGGCAGCAGAGTTCATCGCATTCTTGGCCTGGCACCAGGCTGCCCCCTCTGAGCCTTTGTCCTTAACCTGGAGCCATGCTGAGGGGTGACTGGCGCTCTCTTACAACTAGGAAACTGGAGACCCTCTCATGGCTGGAGTCTTCGTGGTCTCCTCCCTCTGCAATGGCCTCATTGCGGCCCAGGTCCTCCTCTACTGGAATGCGAAGCCTCCCCACAAGCAGAAAAAAGAGCAGTAGGGCCGAGCGGCTCCTGGAGTCAGACATGTTTCCATTCAGCCGCCCATCCTCAGGGTCCTCCCCACGGGAGCCAGTCTGCTGGCGTGACTCCTAATCACTGTCCGTTCCTCATGTTCCGCAGTTCGACCTCATGAGCCAGGGTTTTTTGTTGTTTGTGTGTGTATGTGGTGTTGGGCTTGAGGTTCAAGCTCTGACCTACTCCCCAGACCTATTTTATTACTTTTTTATTTTGAAACAGGGTCTCGCCAGGTTAAGTCTCACTACTTGCTGAGGCTGTCCTGGAACCCCCATCCTCCGGCCGTGGCCTCCTAGGCACTAGGATTATGGGCATGCGCCACCACACCCAGTCAGCTTACTTTTAACGGGAACAGATAGGTGGTGGACCAAGGAGGGTAGTGGTAGTTTTATGCTGACATTTTGCTATTTCTTTTGCAAGCCCCGTACATGTACTATTCACTCATTGCATCATTTGGCTGAGGATCCTCCCTCAGCTATTTTCTTACTGGGGAAGATGCCTCACCCTGTCCCGCCTCACCACTTCCCCTCTGGCCCTAGAGGACAGGGCCTGGACGGTGGAATGGAGAAGACTTGGGGCTGTGGCTGCCTCCCTCCCCCAGCCCGCCTCCTGGACCCCAGCGCTGGGCGGAGGAAGGGGGACAGAATGACTCAGAGGGGCCCCGGGGTGGGGTGAGTAGTTCCTGCTCTGGCAGGTCCAGGCGGAAGGGAGTGGAGATGGTGCTGGCTCGTGCTGCAGTGAGGGGGACACTGATGGGACAATAAAGACGCAGAGACATGGTTTAATCATACAAAACTGTTACGTGTGGTTTTGCTTGCCCGGGCTTTCATGGGAGGACTGCAGGCCTCTCAGCAGTGGTCCAACACAGGAGGGTGGTTTGGGGGAAGGAGGAAGAGCAGCGTCCATGTGGGTTAGAGGTGTGTTAGGGGCACGGGAGCACCAGGGTGGTACGGAGTGGGGGAGCCTGGAGATAGGTAGGGGCCGTAGGGGGGTAGCAGCTCCCCCTGGATCCTAGGGTCACTCTGGGGGAGGGAGCACGGTGAAGGGGCCTCTGGCCTACAGTGAGAAGAGCTGTAAAAAAAAAAGTCATGGGGGTTAGAAGTTGCTTCCCTGGGTTGGAGGGGCTGGGCAGAGTCCCCAGCTCTTGTGAGGACTGGTCTGACCAGTTCTGAGGAGACAAAGATAGAACTTGCCACCCAGCCAGCCATGCTGGGTTCAGCAGGCATGGAACCAGACCCTAGGGTGGCTTAGAGCACAGCACAGCCCTGTCGAGGCACGCTCACGAGCAGGCTTGCGTGCTGCACGGCTGCCTTCCTCTTTGGGGCAGCAGGCCAGAAAGGGGCAGGACAGGCTTGGCCTCTCCTTGCCCCTGGGGCTGGGAAAGGAAGTCGGGTCACGCATGGGCCAGAAGCAAGGGAAAATGGGACATCCCGATAACCTTACCACATTCACACTTGGGTCTGTCATCTACCCCTGCAGGCCCCCCAACTCCAGCCTGAGATGGAAGGCCCTCTGGGGAAACCTCAGCCACCTGGGGGTCCAGGGGGGCCACCCAGCCTTAACTAGGAGTGGCCTCTGCTTGGATGGCCGGGCTCCTCCCTCCCACTTGCCAGCCACTTACCGATAGCTGCTGGGCAGGTAGGCTGTTGAGTAGTTGGGGGGCTGGTACCCAAAGCCTCTGCTCCCTTGGGTGGTCGTGTATCCCGGCCCCCAGAGCGGGGCCCCGCAGGCCGGGCTGCTGCCTCCTTGGCTGAAGTGGGCAGACCCCACGCTCTTGGTCTTGCGCCGAGGCCGGTACTTGTAGTCGGGGTAGTCACGCAGGTGCCGGGCGCGCAGCCGCTTGGCCTCCTCCACGAAAGGCCGCTTCTCGTCCTCACCCAGGAGCTTCCACTGAGCACCGAGGCGCTTGGAGATCTCCGAGTTGTGCATCTTGGGGTTCTGCTGCGCCATCTGGCGGCGCTGAGCAGAGCTCCACACCATGAATGCATTCATGGGCCGCTTCACTTTCTCCAGGGGAGGCCCTCCAGACACCACACAGCCCCTGGCAGTCTCCTGCAGGGGTCCAGATGACGAAGAGGCCATGGCAGTGGGAGCAGGGGGCTCCAGGCTCCACTGGGCCTGTGAGGAGCTGGGTAGTGCCATGGCTGGGGGAAGCCTTGGGAGGGTGTTCTGAATACCCTTTCCCCAAAGTGAACCTTACAGTGTCCTCTCAGTCTTGTGTTGTGGACAAACTTGGGCCTTAAAAAAAAAAAGTATCACCCCCAAGTCCAGAGTCCTTGAAATAGAGCCCTCTGCTCTCAGCTCTGTACACTTTGGAGGCAGGGACAATTGGCTCCCCTGCAACTGGGGCGTGCTCGTGTTCGTTTCCAGGACACACACACACACACACACACACACACACACACACACACTCCTGTTCCTCGTTTCCAGGACACACACACACACACACACACACCCTGTCCCTGCCTCCTTACCCTCTCCTGTGACTGATGTAGGTGGAGGCAGGGAACCTTTGCTCTGTGCTGCTTGGGGGGCCCAGGCGCCACCTGTCCCACCAGTGCCCGGCGTCCGCATCTTGTCTCACTGGCCCCGGAACAGCCTTTAAGTACTGGCTCCTCCCCAATCCCTCCCAGAGGCTGCACCAACATCCCCTCCTTTAGGCAAACCCAGGTGTCCTGTTCTTCCCAGCCCCAACACCTACCCTCTGGCACCACACCCCTTCCCCACCCAAGGGCTAGAAGTCAGGCCTTCCAGCTTGGCCCCAGCACTGGCAATTCAAAGTCCTTCCCACAGTAGGATCAAGCACAGGGACATCAAGTGTCCTAGGGGGTCGTAGTAGTATTAGGAGGAACCTGGGAATCCCATCCCCACCCTAATCCCCTGACCTGCCCCTGGGGCACGGAGGCCTGGCAGTGGGGGAAGTAGGCTTTTTGTGTCCTGAGTCATTCCAGCAGGTGCTTGGGTGGTGATTCAACCATTTCCCGCCCTCCCACTTCAAGCCCCCTAATGGGTTTTTCCACTACCCTGAAGTTATAGCAAGTTTCATCTTCAAACTCAAGTTGGGAGCAAGGAGACCCACAACTCCCAAGTTGAGAGGTCTATGGTGTGGATGCTGGGGGTCCCACAGGTCGTGATGGAGGCCTGCTTCCCACTCTGCCCAAGACCCAGCCCTCGCCCCAGGACTCAGGTAATCGGATTAAACCGCCTGCCCTGGCTCTCAGCTGCTGGCAGAACAGGAGCAGCTCTGGCGCCAAGCAGAGCAGCCCTGCCTAGCCACGGTGACTCGGCACAGGAGCCGCCCAGCTCCCTCAACCAGCAACCTGAGGGGAGGGGAGGAGCAAGCAGGAGCACCTGGGGAGCTTAGGAATGTGAGGAATTCCCAGAAGTGGGACCATCTTCCGGACACCTGAGAGTGAGAAGTCACCAATGTGCAGGAACAGGTCAAATGTGCCAGGCTGAGGACAAGGAGGGCACCGGCACCACAGCCATTTGGGTTTTTTTTATTCTCTTTTTAAATACTGTACAGTGAAAAATAAATACGCCTTCTCATCCACCAGACAAGTTTGGTTCCCCCTCCCCCTGGGGGACCTTGTCACCCCCCCTTCATACACGCCCCTGGTTCTATTCCAAAACCTTCCCCATGCCTCCCACCAACGGATACCCTTACTATCCCCGTCTTCCACAGTGATGAGGCCCCAGAAACAGGGGTACAGGATGGGAGGAGGGATAGCAGGGGAGCCCCCTGAACTGTCAAATCCGGGTGGGTCAAGGAGCACCCCCAACAGGCGGAGAATGGGGGTGTTGAGGTCGGGGCATTAGAGGATAAAGGCACATCCAGTCTGATGGGAAGGGGAGGCTCCCCTCACCCTGGGGGCAGGGTGGACAAGAGGGAGGGGTATGACCCTGTTACACCCCTCCACTAGCTCCTGGGGGGTTGGGGGACCCAAGCTGCTGTGCCACCCCCTCCCCCCTAGATAAGAGCAGCTCCAGCGCAGGTCAGTTGGGCCGGTGAGGGCCATGGTGGTGGGCAGCAAGCGAGATGGAGGAGGGAGGGATGCGGGCTAGAGGTTTTATGAAACCCCATTCACCAAACTACCCAACTCCAGAGGGACAGAGAGCTCCCCGTTCTCCGAGGGGCCCTTAGGAAGCTTGCTGACAGAGTCGCTCTGAGGGGAAATGAAAAAGGAAAATGAGCGTCAGCAGAGGTTTAGGCGAGGCACCCCTCCCTTCAGCCCCTGGAACCGGTGCCCACCTCCCTCCTAGCCCACTCCCACTTCTGCTCCACTCAGCACTACTCAACGACCTGAACGCCTCACAGTTGCCTCAGCAATTCAGCAAGATATTTTGGGGAAATTTTCTGTACCCCATGCCCTAGAGTAACAAAGAGGCGCAGGGTAAGCTGCAGAGCCGCCTGCCTACCTTCTGTCCTGAAAGAGAATCCTCTGAGGGTTTAGCACGGTCCAGGGGTGGCCGCTGGCGGCTCTGGGACTCTGCTCGTGAGATGTAGTCGGCCACAGTCACTGGAAAAGGCAGAGGATGGTTCGTGTTTCAGAAGGAACTTGGGTATTCAGCCCCAGGAATCCCCTGGAACCCAACCCTGGTTTTCACAGGGCAGGACACGACCCATTTTCAGCTCTGGGTAGCTCCTGGCTTCCAGTGTCCCCTGACCTGGCTGACGGTCTCCACTGACAGACCCATCAGTCCGGTTACCACGGTTGCGACGGCGACGGCTACGATTACGGCGCTGAGGTCTTGACTCCTCCTCTGTGGAATAGAGGGAGACAGGTAAGATGCCCATTCTTCCATCCCTCATTCTTCCACACCTGACTTCTGGGGCCCGAGGTATGCCCCTCACCTAGGCCATTCTCGGTCATGTTGGGCCCATCAGACTCCAAGCCTCCATCCATGACAGTCCTGTCTTCATCAGTGCGGCGACGACGGGAGCGGCGGCGCCGGGCACTTGCTGGGGGAGGTTCCCCCGGCTCTGAATCAACTGGGGGCTCTGGTTCAGACGTGTCCAGTAGGCTGTAGGGATTACTGTCTGGATCCTTCAGCACTGGTCAGAGGGAAAAAGGGCCGGGAGTCAGGTGACCAAGGTCTTTTCCACTGGCCCACATCATGACCCCAGCCAGACGGTACCTGAGCTGATAGATGAAGAGCTGTATCTTGAGGTGGGTCGCGGGGCAGGTGGGGGTCCCCGACCTCGGCCCACAATCGGCCGCCTCCGGCTCTCTTCCCCCCGGTTTGGGGGATCCCGATCACCAGGCCCAGCTCGGTTGGGTTCCTCTCTCTTCTCTGATTCAGTCTCAGAAGCCGTGGAAGGGTCTGAGTTGGCACCTGAAGAACACAGTGGGCTTGAGTGGGGTAGGGCCACTCATCCTACCCCAAGATCCACTGCAGACCCCAAACTGGAAAAGCTCTCCCTCTCATGCACCAGCCCCAGCCAATCACCTCCCGGCAGCTTCCCCCAAGTTCCCACCTGGCCCCCCACTGGCTCACCGTAAGCAGGACCACCCGTGCGCCGGCCCCGGCCCCGGCCCCCATAGCTGCCGCCATAGGTTCTCGTCGTGTGGAGGGAGGAGGAACTCTCGTCGGTGGTATAGCCGGCCTTGTCGCTGCCACCACCTCGTCCACTCCCGGGAGGGCGGAAGCCAAGCCCAATCTGCCGAAGCTGCTCATCTATCTGCAGCCTCTCCAAGCGAAGCTGCTCCACCTCCTGGTTGGGCAGATGGCATGGAAGGAGGAGTAAGACCAGTGGACAGTCCCCTTCCTTCAGGCTTCTCCTATATAGCTAAGCTCTCAAGAATGCAAGCAGAAGGAAAAACTGCCTGCACAAGGAAAATCTGGGTATCCAACCCCACAGCCAAGATGCCCACCAGAGGTTCCTGTTCTACAGAAAGACAAACTGGGCACTCCAATTCTGAAGCTGAGCCCTTCCCCTCACTGCACCAGCCTCACTCCTTTCCCGGGCTTCCGGTGTGGCTACCTGAAGGTAGGAGAGGTGATACTCCAACAGTGCCTGGGCATTGCTGATATTCTCTCGGGTGCCAACAAATATGAAGGGAACCATTCCCTGGAGAGCAGCAGGAAGGAGCGACCAATCAGAAAGGAGAGTGAAGCCCAAGAACCAACCCACCCAAATCTCTCAGGAAACCCTCCCAATGGGATAAAAATCTAAGGGGAAACAAAGATTCCAACATTCCACCCTCTAGAAGCCCCCAGCTGTCAAAATAGAATCCCTCCTATTTCTGGAAACCAACCTCTAGGCCTGGCTGCCCATACCTCCTCCCTGGGATTCTTCTTGTCATTATCACCTTCCACACGAACCCTCACCACACCAGATTTATCCACAATCTCCTGGATCACTTTCCCATTTTTTCCAATCACTTTGCCTAAAAAGGTTAAAGGAGGAATAAGGCTTTTTTTTTTTTTTAAAGGAAATAAAGAACAGTAAAAACAGTAAGATAAACAGTATTCCTGAGTCAGGTGTGGTGACACATGCTTTTAATTCCAGTACTTGGAAGGCTGAGACAGGAGGATCCCAGGTTAATGGCCAGTTTTAAGCCAGGCGTGGTGGCATACACTTGTAATCCCAGTATTCAGGAGGCGGAGATTGGAGGATCGCGGACAGCCTCAGCTACTTAGCGAGGCCCTTCACAACTCAGTGAGACCCTGTTTTAAAAATAAAGGACTAAGGCTGGGCATGGTGAAGCACGCTTGTAATCCCCCCCAAGGCAGAGACAGGAGGATCACGCAGGTTTGAAGCCAGCCGTGCTGGCTTAAGAGACCCTGTTTCCAAATATAAAAAAGTATAAAATAGGTCTGGGAGTGTAGCCTGGAGGTAGAAGGGACCCCAGGAACCCCAATATCACCAAAAAAATAAATAAATAAAGGACTAAGCCGGGCGTGGTGGCGCACGCTTGAAATCCCAGTACTTGGGAGGCTGAGACAGGAGGATCATGGTTCACGGACAGCCTCAGCTACTTATGAGGCTTTTTACAACTCAGTGAGACCCTGTTTCAAAATAAGGAATAAAAAATAGGACAGGAGGTATATCTTGGAGATTGAATGCCCCTGGGTTCCATCCCCAGACCCACAAAAAATAATAAATAAATAAATAAATAAATAAATGACTAAGGCTGGGCATGGTGGTACACGCTTATAATCCCAGCATTCAGGAGGTAGAGACTGAAGGATCACGGTTCGCAGACAGCGTCAGCTACTTAATGAGGCCCCTTGCAACTCAGTGAGACCGTTTCAAAAATAAAGAATACAAAATTAGGGCTGGGGGTATCACTCAGAGGTAGAATGCTCCTGGGTTCCATTACCAGTACTGCAAAAAATATAAATAAAAATAAAGAACTAAAAATATAGGGCTGGGGGTGTAGCTCAGAGGTAGAATGACCTTGGGTTCCATCCCTAGTACCGCAAAATAAATAAATAAATAAAATAAAATAAAGAATAAAAAATAGGGCTGGGAGTGTAGCTGGAAGGTAGAATGCCCTGGGTTCAATCCCTAGAACCACAGAACAATAACAACCAAAAAAAAAAAAAAAAAAAAAAAACCCAAAACAGTATTCCAGACTCATTTCCTTTTTCTCTGAATGGGTTCCATTTAATTCATTCTCCTGCTTCTAGGTGTCTAATGAGTTTTCACAGGGCAAATCTTATAATACTTACAAATTTATTCTTCTATTTTTATCACTCCTTTGACAGACTATTTGCTCTGTTTTTATAAAACTGAAATGTACAGGGGAGTGCTTATCCTAGCTACAAGCCCAGAATCACAAGACTCTTGTGTCTGGGCCTCTAACTCTATTCTCTTTTTTGAGACTGGGTCTTGCTATGTTGCCCAGGCTAGTCTCAAACTTCTGGGCTCAAGCAATCTTCCCACCTCAGCCTCCCAAGTACCTGGGATTGCACCCAGCCTTCTACTCTCCTTTATACATATACCCACAACTCACCAACAAGGTTCCTGGGAACTTGCACAGAGTCCTCAGAAAATTCCAGGTAGCTTCGGGCCTGTCGGCATGCCTCTGGGGTCTGTAGAACAGTGGGGAGTTGTTATGCAAATAGAGGACGGGTGTCCAACAATGATCTCCCTACCCTCTCGGATTTGGGAAAAATAAGCTAATGCCAAAGTCAGGGACAGAGGTCTTCATAACTCAGGTTCGGTTTCTACTTCTGCCTTTCTTCCCTCCATCGCCCAAAGGACCTAGAAGACAAAGAGATCATTTGCTGACCTCCCCATAGATGCGGAAAGTGCAAGTCTCTTCACCCAGCTCAATGGCAGTCACTCCAGGTACTTTTCGGGCTTGCTGGATGTTGGCACCATGAGTCCCAATTGCCAGACCCATCAGGTCCTCTCGCACTGTGAACTCCTCCTGGAATGCTGCTGCCAACTGCTTGCTTGTCTGAAAGAAAAATGCACTGAAGAAATCATGGTGGAATCTCAAATGTCTCACCCTTAAATAAGTTAGAATGTCACTATGAAGGAAAAATATACAAGGAGGCTGAGACAGGACAATTGCAGGCTCCAAGTCAGCCTTGGCAACTTAGTGTGATTCCTCAGTAACTTAGCAAATCCTGTCTCAAAATTAAAAAATACTTGGGAAGTATTAAAAAGTACTTGGGAAGCTGAGACAAAGGATCACAGGTTCAAGGCCGGCCTCAAAAACTTTGTAAGCCCCTCAGCAACTTAGTGAGACCATTTTAAAATAAAGAATAAAAAAGGACTGAGGGTGTAGCTCAGAGGTAGAATGCCCCTAAGCTGAATCCCCAGTACAAAATGAAAATAAATAAAAAAATAAAATAGGGCTGAGGTTGAAGCTGGAAGGATTTGCCTTCTGGGTTCAATCCCTAGTGCCAAAAACAAACAACTACAATAACAAAACTAAGAACAGGTCCTTATTTTTAAGACTCTATGTCTAATTTATCTAAGTTACCCAGAAAGCAATACCTCCAAGTCTTAGGAGAACTCAATATTCTACTTTTTGTCATTAGGAAACCTGCTCATTGGACGAGAGCAGAAAGTTGGTATCATCTGGGGGTAATAGTGACTTTTCACCTTTTAGCACCCTGAGAAGCATCTCTAGAAGGCAAAAAATTACCATGATCCAGAATGTGTAGAGGCTCAGAGAAAACCCTCCCATTTAATAAATTTAGTAGATGTCTAAACACATACCCTCTTTTCATTGAAAATGGTATAAACTGGGTGTGGTGGCCCATGCCTGTAATCCCAGTACTTGGGAGGCTGACACAAGAGGATCACAAGTGTGCAGCTATTTAGTGAGACCCTGATTCAAGGTTAAAAAAAAAAAAAAATAGGGCCGGGGGTAGATCTTGGAGGTAAAACACTCATGGGTTCAATGCCCAGTATCACAATGAATAAATAAAGACAAAATGATAAAATACTTAGGGAAGGGGAACTTGACAATTATAGGATGTCAGAACTCAAAAACAGAGGGGCAGAAGGATGCACTTCAGTGGTAGAACACCTACCAACCATGCACAGACCCTGGGTTCCAGTCCCAGTACACAAAACAAAACATCACATCAAAGCTGGGTGTGGAACACACCTATAATGCAC
Organism: Muscardinus avellanarius; assembly: GCF_963383645.1. NCBI lineage: Eukaryota > Metazoa > Chordata > Mammalia > Rodentia > Gliridae > Muscardinus > Muscardinus avellanarius. The sequence goes on along the minus strand of NC_137802.1, from coordinate 15,915,846 downwards.
TTGGGAGGCTGAGACAGGAGGATGGCAGGTTCAAGGAGAGCCCCAGCAACTTAACCAGGTCCTTCCACAACTTAGTGAGGCCATTTCAAAATTAAAAAATAAGAATAGGGCTGGAGCCAGGCATGGTGGCACATACCTGTAATCCCAATATTTGGGAGGCTGAGACAGGAGGATCTCAGGTGAGAGAACAGCGCAAGCAAATAGTGAAGCTCTTGTCAACTTAACAAGACCCTGTTTCAAAATTAAAATAGCCGGGCGTGGTGGCGCACGCTTGTAATCCCCGCGCTTGGGAGGCTGAGACAGGAGGATCGCGCAGGTTCGAAGCCAGTCTCAGCTACTTAGTGAGGCTTTCGGCAACTTAGTGAGACCCTGTTTCAAAATAAAAAATATAAAATAGGGCTGGGAGTATAACCCGGAGGTAGAAAGCCTCTGGGTTCCATCCCCAGTACCAAAAAATAAAATAAAATAAAAATAGAGTTGGGGGTAAACTCAGAGGCAGAATGCCCTTGGGGTTCAATCAATACTCTACTTTAACCATTTTACTATCATACTTGCAGATAAAAATCAGATGATGTGCCAAAGGGCAATTATTTGACAAATCAGGAAAAGATTCCAAGTCTTAATGGTACATGTACAAATAGTTCTCACATATATTCTGTAAAGATCCCACAGAGTGGTTTGGGTTTCAAAGACAATCTGGGGTATTTGCAGGAAGTAAGAGCCATGCACTCTTCCCACTTTATTTATTTGTTTGTTTTTTGCAGGTCTGGGATGGAACCCAGGGGCATTAGACCATGGAGCTATACCCCTGCCCTATTTTTTATTCTTTATTATGAAACAGGGTCTCACTAAGTTGCAGAGGGCCTTGGAAAAGGATTTAGTCATGTGTGTGTGTTTGTGTGTGTTGTTTTTACTGGGGATTAAACCTAGTGACACCCCCACCAGACCTTTTTATTTTTTATGGTACTAGGGAATGAATCTAGGGGCTTTCTACCTCCAAGCCACACCACACCCCAGCCTTATTATTATTATTTTGGAGTGGAACTGGGGGTTGAACCCAGGGGGATTCTATTTCTGAACTACGCCTCAGTCCTAATATTTACTTTTCTTTTTAAAACAGGGTCTAAGTTGTGGAGGGTCTCACTAAGTAGTTGAAACTGGTTGTGAATCTGTGATCTTCCTGTCTCAGCCTCCCAAGTACTGGGATTTCAAGCTCTCACCACTGTTTGTGCCTGGCTTTTATTTTGTTTTGAAATAGGATCTCCCTAGGTTGCTGACAACAATCTGGTTGGCCTTGATCCTCCTGTTTCAGCTTCCCAAGTACTGGAATCAAAGGCAAGCCCAACAACACAAGGCTTAAAGCCTTAAGTCTTTTTTTTTTTTTTGCAGAACTATAGATGGAACCCAGGAGCATTCTACGAATCCCTGAGCTACACCCCCCAGCCCTATTTTTTATTCTTTATTTTGAAACAGGGTCTCACTGAGTTGCAGACAGCCTCACTAAGTGGCTGAGACTGGCGGCAAACCACGATGCTCCTGTCTCAGCCTCCCAAATGCTGGGATTACAAGCGTGCTCCACCATGCCTGGCTAAAGTCTTAGTCTTTTAGTCTATAAACGTAAGAACATTGGTGAAGGGTGGGAGGAAGAGGAGCCAAAGCTTACCTCTAGGTGCTTGGTAGCTTCTTCGTTTCGGGACATTAGTAGCAGTTTGGTGCGCAGGCTTCGGAAATGCATATCACCCAGCAGAGATGCCCGCTTCACAGGAGCTTCTGTAGTTGACTGAGAAGAGACCAAAGGGAAAGTCATGAAAACGGACTGGGCATACACACTGGGGAAGGCCAGAGACTAGAAATCAAAATGCCTGAGTCTCTGGAAAAGGCCAAGAATTAAGAAATGAAGGTAGATCTGGACATAGTGGCACACACCTGTAATCTCAGTACTTGCAACTACGTAAGACTCTCACTCTATCAAGATCCTGTCCAAAATAAAAATAAGAAGTTGGGTATAGTGCCACATGCCCATAATCCCAGTAATTGGGAGGGTTAGGTTGTTGTTTTTTTTGGTGGTACTGGAGGTGGAACCAGAGGCATTCTACCTCCGGGCGATACTCCCAAACCTATTTTTTGTATTTTATTTGGAAACAGGGTCTCACTAAGTTTGACAGCCTCACTAAGTAGCTGAGGCTGGTTTCGAACCTGTGTAATCCTCCTGTCTCAGCCTCCCAAGCGCGGGGATTACAAGCCTGCGCCACCACGCCCGGCTTTTTTTTTTTTTTTTTGTGGTACTGGGGATGGAACCCTTCTACCTCCAGGTTAGACTCCCAAACCTATTTTATATTTTATTTGGAAAACAGTGTCTCTTAAGCCAGTGAGGCTAGCTCTGAACCTGCACGATCCTCCTGTCTCAGCCTCCCAAGCAAGGGGATTACAAGCCTGCCCCACCACCCCTGGTGAGGATCACAAGTTTGAGGTCAGACTCAGCAATTTAGTGAGGCTGTCAGCTACTTAGTGACAAACACAAAATAAAATAGAGTGGAGGACATAGCTCAGAGGTCAAATGGCCGTGGGATCAATACCCGGCACCACAAAAATAAATAAGCAAACAAACAAACATACAAATAAAATGGAGAACTGGGTGCGGCGATACACACTTGTAATCCCAATACTTGGGAGGCTCAGACAGGAGGATTGTGGTGTGTGGCCAGCCTCAACTACTTAAAGAGGCCCTCTGCAACTCAGTGAGACTCTGTTTCAAATTAAAAAAATTTAAAAAAATTAAAAAAGAATAAAACGCCAGCATGGTGGCGCACGCTTGTAATCCCAGCCTTTGGGAGGCTGAGACTGGAGGACTGTGGTTCGCGAACAGCCTCAGCTACTTAGTGAGGCCCTTTGTAACTGGTGAGACCCTGTTTCAAAATAAAGAATAGCCGGGCATGGTGGCGCACACTTGTAATCCCCGCGCTTGGGAGGCTGAGACAGGAGGATCGCGCAGGTTTGAAGCCAGCCTCAGCTACTTAGTGAGGCTCTCAGCAACTTAGTGAAACCCTGTTTCCAAATAAAATATTAAAAAATGGGTCTGGGAGTATAGCCCAGAAGTAGAAAGCCTCTGGGTTCCACCCACAGTACCACAAAAAATAAATAAATAAATAAAAAATAAAGAATTAAAAATAGGGCAGGGGGTGTAGCCTGGAGGTAGAATGCCCCTGGGTTCCATCCCCAGACCTGCAAAAATAAATAAATAAATAAATAAATAAATAAATAAATAAATAAATAAATAAATAAAATATAGGGTATAGCTCAGAGGTAGAATGTCCATGAGTTCAATCCTCAATACCGCAAAAAAATTTAAAAAAATAATAATAGTTATTATTATTTTATTTATTTATTTTTTTCGGTGGTACTGGGGTTCCTGGAATCCCTTCTACCTCCGGGCTACACTCCCAGACCTATTTTATACTTTTATTTGAAAACAGGGTCTCTTAAGCCAGAGCGGCTGGCTTTGAACTGGCGCGATCCTCCTGTCTCTGCCTCCCAAGCACAGGGATTACAAGCATGCGCCACTACACCTGGCAATATTTTTTTTTAAAAAGCCAGGCCGGGCGTGGTGGCTTGTAATCTCTGCGCTTGGGAGGCAGAGACAGGAGAATTGCACAGGTTCGAGGCCAGCCTCGCTGGCTTAAGAGACCCTGTTTCCAAATAAAATATAAAATAGGTCTGGGAGTGTAGCCTGGAGGTAGAAGGGTTTCCAGGAACCCCAGTACCACCAAAAAAAATTTTTTTAATTAAAAAAAATAAAAAAGCCAGGCGTAGTGGCACACGATTATAATTCCAGAATTTGGGAGGCTGAGACAAGAGGATCACAGACAGCCTCACCTACTTAGTGAGATCCTGTTTCAAAATAAGGAAAAAAATAGGGCTGGAGCCGGGCGTGGTGGCGCACACTTGTAATCCCCGCGCTTGGGAGGCTGAGACAGGAGGATTGCACAGGTTTGAAGCCAGCCTCAGCTACTTAAGTGAAGTTTCTCAGCAACTAGTGAGACCCTGTTTCCAAATAAAATAGAAAATAGATCTGGGAATATAGCCTGGAGGTAGAAAGCCTCTGGGTTCCACCCCCAGTACCATAAAAAAAAAAAAAAAAAAAATAGGGCTGGAGATGTAGCTCAGAGGCAGAATGCCACTGGGTCCCATTCCATTCTCAGTATTACAAAAAAATAAAGTAAAAAATTGGGCTGGGGGTGTAGCTTGGAAGCAAATGTCCCTAGTACTACAAAGATAATAAACAAACAAACAAATAAATAAATTAGAGCCGGGGTGGGTGTAGCTCAGAGCTATAGAATGTCCCTAGGTTCAGTCCCCAGTGCCACGCACACACACACACAAAATGCAGCTAGGCGAGAAGGAAACCACTGTCAACCTCACAAGACCTATCTGGAAACTAAGGAAAATAGTTTTAGACAAAAACTAAGAAACAAGGATATAGCGAGATATAGTCTACTATCATTATTACTTGGGGGGAGGGGCATTGGGAACTGAACACAGGCATTCTACATCTGAGCGACATCTCCCAGTGCTTTTTTTTTTTTTTTCTATTTTATTTATTCATTTATTCCCCAGAACTGCGAATTGAACCCAGGGGCATTCTACCTCCAAGCTAAATTTCCAGCTCTATTATTTATTTTTTTTTAATTTTGGCATAGGGTCTTATTAAGTTTCTAAGGCTAGGCTCAAACATCTGACCCTCCTGTCTCAGCCTCCCATGTACTGGTATTATACGTATGCACCACCATGCCCTGCTAAAACTGTCTAGTTTTGAAGGTCCAGCCAGAGCCAGGCATGGTGGCACACTCTTGTAATCCCACTACTTGGGAGGCTGAAACAGGAGGATTGTAGGTTTGTGGCCATCCTCAGAAAGCAGTGAGATTCTTATCAACCTAGTAAGATCCTGTTTCAAAAGAAAATAATAAGCTGGGTGTGGTGACACACACTTGTAATCCCAGTACTTGGGAGGTTGAGACAGGAGGACCATGGAGTTGTGGCCAGCCTAGGCTCAGCTACTTAGTGAGGCCCTCTCCAGCTTAGTGAGATCCTGCTTCAAAATAAAGAATAAAAAAAAATTTTTTTTTTTTTTTGGTGGTCCTGGGGTTCCTGGAAGCCCTTCTACCCCCGGGCTACACTCCCAGACCTATTTTTATGTATTTTTTAAATTTGGAAACAGGGTCTCCTAAGCCAGCGTAGCTGGCTTTGAACCTGCGCGATCCTCCTGTCTCCTCCTCTCAAGCTTGGGGATTACAAGCGTGCGCCACCACGCCCGGCTAAAAAAAAAAAAATTTTTTTTGGTGGTACTGGGGGTGGAACCCAGAGGCTTTCTACCTCCGGGCTATACTCCCAGACCTTTTTTTATATTTTATTTGGAAACATGGTCTCACTAAGTTGCTGAAAGCCTCACTAAGTAGCTGAGGCTGGCTTCGAACCTTTGCTTTCCTCCTGTCTCAGCCTCCCAAGCGTGGGGATTACAAGCATGCGCCACCACGCCCGGCTAAAATAAAATTTTAAAAACAAAAAATTTGCCGGGCGTGGTGGCACACGCCTGTAATCCCCGCACTTGGGAGGCTGATACAGGAGGATCGCGCTGGTTCAAAGTCAGCCTCACTGGCTTGAGACCCTGTTTTCAAATAAAAATATAAAAAATAGGTCTGGGAGTGTAGCCCTTAGGTAGAAGTGTTTCTAGGAACCCCAGTACCACCAAAAAAAAATTTTTTTAATAAGAAAATAAGCCAGGCATGGTGGCGCATACTTGTAATCCCAGCATTTGGGAGGCTGAGACAGGAGGATCACGGTTTGCGGACAGCTTCAGCTACTCAGTGAGGTCCTGTTTCAAAATAAAAAATAAAAAATAGGGCCGGGAAGCTGGGTGTGGTGGTGCACACTTGTAATCCCAGTGCTTGGGAGGCTGAGACAGAGGATTGCACATGTTTAAAGCCAGCCTCAGCTTAGTGAGGCTCTCAGCAACTTTGTGAGACCCGGTTTCCAAATAAAGTAAAATAGATCTGGGAGTATAGCCCAGAAGTAGAAAAGCCCCTGGATTCCACCCTCACCACAAAAAGGGCTGGGAGTATAGCTCAACGGTAGAATGCTCCTGGGTTCCATCTCCAGTACCACCATGAATGAATAAATAAATAAATAGGGCTGAGGGTATAGTTCAGATGTGAAATGCCCCTAGGTTCAATTCACAGTACCACAAAAATGTAGAAAAAAAAAATTTAAAAAGTCCAACCACATGTAGTGGTACATACCTATAATTCCAGTACTTCAGAGCCTGAAACAGGAGGATCACAGGTTTAAGGACAGCCTCAGCAAGTACTAAGACTCTCAAACAAAACAAAACAAAAAAACAGTCCAAAATATCTAAGAGTGAGTCTCAATGTCTTAACTCAAACTGCAAAATAATTACCAGGTAAAATATAAGGGCAAGCCGGGCATGGTGGGGCATGTTTGTAATCCCAGCATTTGGGAAGCTGAGACAGACAGGAGGGTCTGGGTTCCCAGACAGCCTCAGCTACTTAGTGAGGTCCTTTGCAACAAAGTGAGACTCTGTTTCAAAATAAAGAATAAAAAATACTGCTGGGGATAAGGGTATAGTTCAGAGGTAGAATGACCCTGGGTTCCATTCCCAGTACCACAAAAAAATAAAAATTAAAAAATTAAAAATGCTGGGCATGATAGATAAATGCTGGAAGGCTGAGACAGGAGGATCGCAGGTTTGCGGCCAGCTGCAGCTACTTAATAAGGCCTTCCAGAACTTAATGAGATCCTATTTCAAAACAGAAATAAAATAGGGCTGGACATGTAGCTCAGAGGTAGAATGCCCCTGGGTTCTACCCTCAGTATCACCAAAAAAAAAACAACAACAAAAACAGGTGGGCGGACCTGAATATACACCCAAAGCAAATAAAATCTCTTTTTTTTTTCGGGCCTAAGCAGCTGAGGCTGTCCACAACTGCAATCTTCCTGTATCATCCTCCCAAATGCTAGGATTATAAGCGTGCACCACCACACCCGGGCATAAAATCTCTTGACAGGAAAAAAAAAAGGGGGGGGCATGAAAGTGTGAGGTCCTAGGCTGGATCCCAGCATCACACACACACACACACACACACACACACACACACACACACACACACACACACACACATTCGAGTCATAACATGTAGACAACTAAGGAAAAGTAGGACTACCTGGACCCATAGGACTTAGGAGCAATGAGTTTGGGGTGGGTGTGGGTATGAGATTGAATTTAGGGTGCCCTGCCACTGAGCTACATGCCCAACCCCCCGTTTTTTGCAGTACTGGGGTTTGAACCCAGGGGCATTCTACCTCTGAGCTATACTCTCAGCCCTATTTATTTTTTAAACAGGGCCTTACTAAGTAGCTGAAGTTGACCAGAAACCTGCAATCCTCCATTACAAGCTTGTGCCACCACACCTAGCTGTGCCCAGCACTTTTTATTTTTGGTGGTACTGAGGGTGGAACCCAGGGGCTTTTCTACCTCCAGGCTATACACCCAGATCTATTTTATACTTTATTTGGAAACAGGGTCTCACTAAGTTGCTGAGAGCCTAAGTAGCTAAGGCTGGCTTTGAACTTGTGCAATCCTCCTGTCTCAGCCTCCCAAGTGCAGGGATTACAAGCGTGCGCCACCACACCCGGCTTTTACTTTTTATTTTGAGGCAGGGTTTTACTAAGTTGCTGAGGTTGGCCTATAACTTGTGATCTTCCTACCTCAACCTCCCAAGTTGTTGAGGATTACAGGTATGTGTCACCACGCCCAGATCTGCAATACTTTCTTTCTGACAAGTAAATATAAATGTAATTTGGCTCCTCTCCTTCTGGAAAGAAAATAGAAGAAAAAACTTTTTGAAGGGGCTTAAGTGAAATTCACACAAACTCACCAGAATAAAGAGCTCACTATTTGTGATGTTGAGGAAGATGCAGTTGGCTCCCAGTGCTTTCTTGAACTCTTTATGGACGTTTTCATTGGAGCAGCTGCAGGGAAGAGTGATGTACTCAGAAGACAAAGAACAATGAGAGATTCATGGGAGAAAGAGCAAGGCAGAGTGCAAGAACGAAGGAACACAGCTAAAGACCAGGGGAACGACAGAGACGACTTTGAAAAGGGGGAGTGGGACCTAGGAGAAACAAGGAGAGATGAGGGCTGCAAAGAGACCCTGTTCCAGCCTCCAGCCTGTCCAATACTCACGCCTCTCTCAGGTCCTCAGGCACAGCCATGGTGACCTTGAAGAAGCTGCCTTTGGTTGCAAGGGGATTGGGATTAACTGGCCGAAGTCGCTCCAGGGTGACAATCTCATTGTAAGTGGCATCGCAAGCAGCATATTCAATGACATAGAACTGGAAGAGAGGTAAAAAGGAGAAATTGTGGGTAAGCATCTATCGCCTACCTTCCCATGAATAAAACACTGGTTTCAAAAGTTCTCTAAAGGACTTTACGATCACTCACATCTCCCTTCATCATCCGCACCCTGGCCAGCCACCAGCCGCAGGGTTCCTGTTCATTGGCTCGAGAATAAACCTGAGAAGAGATGGAAACCGAAGAGACCCTGAAGACCAACCAAAAACATCAAAAATGGAATAAGCATTAACTTAATGTGCACCTGAAACTATGGTTAAAGGGAAACCAGAGGAAGGAGCTACTAAAACTCAGGAGGGCAGTGGGTATGTGGTGCACGCTTGGCATCCCAGTACATGGAAGACTGAGACAGGAGGATCACAGGTTCGCAGCCAGCCTCAGTTATTTACTGAGGCCCTCCACAACTTAGTGAAAACTGTTTTTTTTTTTTTTTTTTTTTTTTTTTTTTGCGGGTCTGGGGATGGAACCCAGGGGCATTTGACCTCCGAGCTATACCCCCTGACATATTTTTAATTCTTTATTTTGAAACCGGGTTTCACTGAGTTGCAGAGGGCCTCACTAAGTAGCTAAGGCTGACCGCGAACCGCGATCCTCCAGGTCTCAGCCTCCCGAATGCTGGGATTACAAGTGTGCGCCACCACGCCCAGCAGTGAAAACTGTTTCAAAGTAAAAATAAAATAGGGCTAGGGATATAGCTCAGAAGTAGAATGCCAGCCGGGCATGGTGGCGCTTGTAATCCCCACGCTTGGGAGGCTGAGACAGGAGGATCGCACAGGTTCAAAGCCAGCCTCAGCTACTGAGTGAGGCTCTCAGCAACTTAGTGAGACCCTGTTTCCAAATAAAATAGAAAATAGGTCTGGGAGTATAGCCCGGAGGTAGAAAGCCCCTGGGTTCCACCCCCAGTACCACCAAAAAAATAAAAAATAAAAAATAAAAAAAGAAGTAGAATGCCCCTGAGTTTAATCTCTAATACAGAAAAAAAAAATTAAAAAATAACAGTACTTGGGAAACTGACACAAAAGATCATAGGTTCAAGGCCGGCCTCAAAAACTTTGTAAGCCCCTCAGCAACTTAGTGAGACCATTTTAAAATAAAGAATAAAAAAGGACTCTAATACAGGAAAAAAAAAACTCAGAGGGCAATAGTGTTTGTTTTGTTTTTGTTGTTTGGTGGTAAAGATTGAATACAGAGGCATTCTACCTCTAAGTTCCACCCGAACCCATTTTTTTTTTTTTTTTTTTTTGGTGGTACTGGGGTTCCTGGAAGCCCTTCTACCTCCGGGCTACACTCCCAGACCTATTTTATACTTTTTTATTTTTTGAAACAGGGTCTCTTAAGCTAGCACGTCTGGCTTCGAACCTGGGCGATCCTCCTGTCTCCACCTCCCAAGCCCAGAGATTACAAGCGTGCGCCACCACACCCGGCCCTGAACCCATTTTTAATTTTTTCTTTCTTTCTTTCTTTTTTTTTTTTTTGCAGGTCTGGTGGTGATGAAACCCAAGTGCATTCAACCTCTGAGCTATACCCTCTGTCCAATTTTTTATTCTTTATTTTGAAACAGGGTCTCACTGAGTTGCAAAGGGCCCCACTAAGTAGCTGAGGCTGTCCATGAACCGTGATCCTCCAGTCTCAGCCTCCCAAATGCTGAGATTACAAGTGCGCGCCACCACACCCGGCTAATTTTTTCATTTTTGAAATAAGGTCTCACCAGATTGCTGAGACCTTGGGCTATCTCAGCCTCCCAAGAACCAGGTTTATAGGTATGCACCACCACATCCAACTGGCAATGTGCCTGTGTGTGTGTGTGTGTGTGTGTGTGTGTGTGTGTGTGTGTGTTATTAGGGATCGAACCCAGGGGCATTCTACACCCCAGCTCTATGTTTTATTCTTTATTTTGAAACAGGGTATCACTAAGTTGTGGAGGGCCTAAGTAGCTGAGGCTGGCCCTGAACTTGCAATCCTCCTATCTCAGCCTCCCAAGTACTGCAATTACAAGCATGTACCACCATGCCTGGCTGGCGATATATATATATATATATTTTTTTTTTATGGTACTGGGGATAGAACCCAGGGGTATTCTACCTCCGAGCTACACCCCCAGCCCTATTTTTTATTCTTTATTTTTGAAACAGGGTCTCACTAAATTGCAGAGGGCCTAAGTAGCTGAGGCTGTCCGTGAACCGTGATCCTCGGATCTCCGCCTCCCCGATGCTAGGATTACAAGTGTGTGCCACCACCCCCGGCTGGCAATGGGTTTTTTCAGTTTTATTTTGATTACTCCCCCCACCCCCGGTACTGGAGACTGAACTCAGGCATTCTATCTCCAAGCTTTATCCCCAGCCCAGTTTTTTTTTTTTTTTCTTATTTGCAAACAAGGGTCTCACTAGGTTGCTGAGAGCCTCGCTAAGTTGCCAAAGCTGGCTTCAAACCTGCAGTCCTCCTGTCTCAGCCTCCCAAGTACTGGGATTACAAGCATGCACTACCACATCCAGCTATTAGTACTTGTTTAAAAGATGGGGTCTCTTGCTATGTTGCCCAGGCTGGGCCTGAACTTCTACACTCAAAAGTCCTGAACAGTCCTCTTCACTCAGCCAAGTCACTGGCAATAAAGGCCACACCAACACAACTCGTGTATTTTAGGTGCTATTATCTATCACAAATAAAAAGAGTGAATCCACTGTACTTGGGAGCTCCCTGCGTTTCGCTGAGCACACCTGTGATGGAGCACTCTACTTCCCCATAGGCTCTATGACTAGATGTGATGGCTCCTCTTGGGGGGAAAAGAACAAGAGACAGCCAGAGAAAAGCATTTATTTTTTTGTGTGTGTGGCACTGGGAATTGAACTCAGGAGCATTCTACCTCTGAGTTACACTCCCAGCCCTATCTTATTTTTATTTTGAAAGAGGGTCTCACTAGATTAATGATTCTATTTGCTGAGCCTGTCTTCAAACCTGCAAATCTTCCTCTTAGCCTCCCAAGTACTGAGATTACAAGCATGCACCAACATATCCGGCTAAAAGTAATGTTTAGAAAAGGGAGGCTCCCCTGCCCTTACCTCCACCTCATCCCCTTCTGTGATCTCCTTATTATAGTCTGCTGGAGGTGGTAGCCGGACATCCCCAAAAGGAATCTGTCTCTCACTCTGCCAGCTGCAAGAGAAACAGTGATACAAAAAAAGCAACTGAGAATGATGTGGTCACCCATTTATTCAGGAAAGGGTTACTGGAGGAAAGGGTTACTGTCTCTGCGGAGGACTCCCACCTTCCTTGTTCATTACAAGTTAACTCTAGGCCCTGCTCCACAGTGGTGTCTATCATTTCTTGCTAGAATGTAGTGAAGGACCCACCCTGACCATATCCTCAGCCTTTCCTCTCCTGGACTTCATATAAGTTACCCACCCAAACCCTCAGCTCTTCCCCACCTATTACATGCCTCATAGGACTCAGCTGCCCCCTCTTCTCTACTCTCCTTCTAGGACCTAGTATGCTGGATTCTCTACTCCCAAGGTCTTACTTGTTTTCGAAGAAGATGGTGACGGAGTCTTCATGGACATCCTTCACAAAGCCCTAGGATGGATTTTAGAGAATAGTAAAAAATGTAAAATGACATTTTACCACCACTTTAGGCATCAGGGGGAAAGAGATACTGGAACTCTTTAAACTAGAGATTTAAGTGATGTCATAACAGTATAAAGACAGGGTAAGAAAATCTGTAGTAGAGGAAAAATATGAATGGTGAGACAGAAAAAGAAACAATACTGGCCTGGAAAGAGATGTCGCAAAATTCAGAAAGATAGGATGGGAACTAAGAGGAAGTATGACCTGCATCCTAACAGCCTGCACACTGGTGGTCTGCTCTGGCTCCCACAGAGGCCTCCCTATCTGCCTGCCTCCTGTTGTCCTGAGCAGCTGCCAGAGTTCAATTAAAATACCATCAACATTCAGCAAGGCTAAGAATATCCTATGAGACAGTGTGAGGCTGCCCTGGACACCTAGAGGACATAGGAGCTGCCAGGAGAGAAGGGTCTAGCTCCCCAATAGTACAAGAGACCTGAGCAGACCTGGTGGTGCCCTGATGCCTGGGGTTCTTAGGGGGTGGAACCCAGAGGCTTTCTACTTCTAGGCTATACTCCCAGACCTATTTTTTAAATTTTATTTGAAAACAGGGTATCACTAAGTTGCTGAAAGCCTCACTAAGTAGCTGAGGCTAGCTTCGAACCTGTGCAATCCTCCTGTCTCAGCCTCCCAAGTACAGGGATTACAGGCATATGCCACCATGCTCGGCTTAAGAAAATAATTTACAGAAGAAAAAATTAGGATTTAAAAATTGCTCCTTACCTGGCTAGGCATGATGGGAGGCTGAGATAGGAGGACAGCCTCAGGAACTTAGAGGCCCTCTGCAACTCGGTGAGGTCTTGCTTCAAAATAAAAAAAAATAAGGCTAGGGGGTACAGCTCAGAGGTAGAATGCCCCTAGGATTCTCCCCCAGTACCACAAAAAAAAAAAAAAAAATAGGGCGAGGGCGTAGCTTGGAGGTAGAATTCCCAAGTTCATTCCTTCATTCCTCAGTACCTCTCCCCCCAAAACTGACTATCTCTTGTTTATTTTTTGCCATTTTTGGAGGGAGGGGCACTGAGGAATGAACTCAGGGGCATTCTACCTCCAAGCTACACCCTGGCCCTATTTTTTTTTTTTTTTTGTAGTACTAGGGGTGGGACCTAGGTGCATTCTACCTCTGAGCTACACCCCCGGCCCTATTTTTTTGGTTCTTTATTTTGAAATAGGGGCTCACTGAGTCCCAAGGGGCCTAAGTAACTGAGGCTGTCCTTGAACTCAGATCATCCTGTCTCAGCCTCCCAAATGCTGCAATCCTATCTCGGCTTCCCAAGTACTAGGATTACAAGTATATACCGCTATGCCCGGCTTTATTATTTTTTTAAAATGTATGTATGTGATACCTAGAATTGAACCCAGGAAATACTCTACCTCTCAGCTACATCCCCAGCCCTCTTGTATTATTTTTCTTTTATTTTTCTTTGCGGGTCTAGGGATGGAAACCAGGAGCATTCAATCTCCAAGCTATACTCCCTGCCCTATTTTTATTTTTTTTAAAAAACAGGGTCTCACTGAGCTGCAAAAGGCCTCACTAAGTAGCTGAGGCTGTCCAAGAACCGTGATCCTCCCATCTCAGCCTCCCAAATGCTGGGGTTACAAGTCTGCGGATGCCCTACTTTGTATTTTTATTTTGAATGAGAGTCTCACTAGGTTGATATGCTAGTCTCACTACTTGTAGAGGCTGTCCTCGAATCCTGAAATGCTCCTGTCACGGCTTCCCAAGTACTAGAATTAGAAGTGTGTGCCACCATGCCCAGTGTCAAAGTGTATCTTTTACCTCTGGATATCCAGTTTTTTGTTTTTTAATCTTTGCACATCTGGTTAAAAGACGATATTCTTTCTCAGCTCTTTCTCGGCTAAACTGTCTTTTTACTTTTGTTAAAAAAAATTAACACAGCCAGGCGTGGTGGCGCACGCTTGTAATCCCAGCATTCAGGAGGCTGAGACCGGAGGATCGTGGTTCATGGACAGCCTCAGCTACTTAGTTAGGCCCTCTGCAACTCAGTGAGACCGTTTCAAAATAAAGAATAAAAAATAGGACAGGGGGTGTGGCTTGGAGGTCAAATGCCCCTGAGTTCCATCCCCAAACCCACACACACAAAAAAATTAACACAATGACAAAAAGCAAATTGGCAGACTTTGGGACAACAGCAGTACCTTGATTGTGGTTGAGTTCCACGATTATATAGTTAAGTCAAACCGGGCATGGTAGCCCACACTTGTAATCCCAGCATTTGGGAGGCTGAGACAGGAGGACTGCAGTCCGGAGGACAGCCTCAGCTATTTAGTGAGGCCCTCTGCAACTCAGTGAGACCCAGTTTCAAAATAAAGAATAAAAAATATGGCTGGGGGTAGAGCTCGGCAGGATAACATCCCTAGGTTCCATCTCCAGTACAATCAAAAATAAAAGTTTCAGCATACTTTAAATATTTCTACTTAGCCAAACACGGCTATAGTCCCAGTACTTGGAAGGCTACAACAGGAGGACTGCAAGTTGACAGGGTCTAAGTTGCTGAGAGTCTAAGTGACTGAAGCTGGGCTTGACTCAGCAATCCTCCTGTCTCAATCTCCCAAGTACTGGGAGCACAGGCGTACACCACACCTGGATGCCTTTTCTATTTATTTTGAAACTGGGTCTCATAAATTTGAGGGCCTTCCTAAATTACTAAGGCTAATCTCAAATGTGCAATCCACCTGTCTCAGCCTCCCAAATACTGGGATTATAGACATGTGTCACCACCACCATAACTAGCTAATAAAGATGTTTTTAAGTATTAGAGGTTTTCCCTACCACCAGCAAAATACATTTCTGTGTGTTTTATTGAAGAACTGAACCCAGGTACATCCCTAGCTTTTTTTATTTTTTATTTTGAAACAAGGTCTTGCTAAATTGCCAAAGCTGACCTGAAGCCTGGAATCCTCCTGTCTCAGCCTTCTAAGTTCTGGGATCAAGGTGTGTGCTCACATATACTCCTCACATATACTAAAAAAACTTTTTTTTGGTGGAACTGGTGATTGTACCTCAATATATACTCCCAGCCCTATTTTTTATTCTTTCTTTTTTTTTTCTGGTGGTACTGGGAGTGGAACCCAGGGGCTTTCTACCTCCAGGCTATACTCCTAGACCTATTTTATATTTTATTTGGAAACAGGGTCTCACTAAGTTGCTGAGAGCCTAAGTAGCTGAGGCTGGCTTCGAACCTGTGCGATACTCCTGTCTCAAGCGCAGGGATTACAAGCGTGCACCACCATGCCCAGCTCTATTTATTCTTTATTTTGAAAGCGTCTCACTAAGTTGAGGAGGGTCTCACCAAGCAAATGGCTGAAGCTGGCCATGAACCTGCAATCCTCCTGTCTCAGTATCCTAAGTATTGGGATTACAAGTGAGAACCACCAGACCCAGCTCTAAAAAACATTACATAATTTAAAAGTTTTTAGCAAGGCATGGTGGTGCACACCTGTAATCCCAGTACTTGGGAGGCTTAGCCAGGGCCAAGCACAACTTAGGAAATTCCTGTTTCAAAATAAAAAAATAAGCCAGGCATGGTGCACATGCTTGTTTTCCCAGCATTTGAGAAGCCGAGACAGGAGGATCATGGTTCGTAGACAGCCTCAGCTATTTAGTGAGGCCCTTGGAACTCAGTGAGACCCTGTTTCAAAAATAAAGCCAAGCCTGGCATGGTGGCACATACTTGTAATCCCCACGCTTGGGAGGCGGAGACAGGAAGATCGCGCAGGTTCGAAGCCATCCGGGCTGGCTTAAGAGACCCTGTTTCCAAATAACAAATGTATAAAATAGGTCTGAGAGTATAGCCCGGAGGTAGAAGGATTTCCAGGAACCCCAGTACCACCAAAATAAATAAATAAATAAATAAGAAATAGGGCTAGGGCCAGGTGTGGTGGCACATGTTTGTAACCCCAGCATTTAGGAGGCTGAGACAAGAGGATCGTGGTTGGCAGACAGCCTCAACTATTTAGTGAGGCCCTTTGCAACTCAGTGAGACCCTGGTTTCAAATTAAGAATAAGCCGAGCATGGTGGCACACACTTGTAATCTCCGCGCTTGGAAGGCTGAGATAGGAGGATCGCACAGGTTCAAAGCCAGCCTCAGCTACTTAGGAAACCCTGTTTCCAAATAAATTATAAAATAGGTCTGGGAGTATAACCCAGAGAGAAAGCCTCTGGGTTCCATCCCCAGTAGCACAAAAGAAAGAAAAGAAAAGAAAAGAAAAGAAAAGAAAAGAAAAGAAAAGAAAAGAAGGAACAGACAGGGGGTGTAGCTCGGAGGTAGAATGCCCCTGGGTTCCACCCCCAATACCGCAAAAAAAAAAAAAAAAAAAAAAGGCGGGGATGTAGCTTGGAGGTAGAATACTCTGGGTTCCATCTCCAGTACTGCAATCAATCAATCAATCAATCAATCAATAAATAAATAAATAACAAGCAAGCAAGCAAGCTGGGCATGGTGGTACATGCCTGTAATCCCAGTATTTTGGAGGCTGAAACAGGAGGATCATAGGGATCAAAGCTAGAGCCTCAGCACTTAGTGAGGCTCTCAACTTAGTAATACTATTTCCAAATAAAAAATAAAATAGGGCTAGAGGCATAGCCCAAATATAGAAGACCCGGGTTTCTATCCCTAGTACCATAAATAGATTAATAAAAATAGGGCTGGGAAGCTGGTGTGGTGACGCGTGCTTGTAATCCCAGTACTTGGGAGGCTGAGATAGAAAGATAGTAGGTTCACTGCCAGCCTTAGCTACTTAGGCTCTCCGCAACTGAGTTAGACCCTGTTTCAAAATAAAGAATGAAAAATAGAGCTGAAGGAGTAGATTGAAGGTATAATGTCCCTGGGTTCAATCCCTGGTAAAACACACACACACACACACACACACACACACACACACACACACACACAGAGTGTGCTGTTTTAGCTGGAGATAAAACTCAGTTGTAAACTACATGATTACTATACTCAAGGGCCTGGGTTCCTCCACCACCAACACCACCACCAAAATTTAGGGGGTCTCAAGAGGCTATAAAGTCGGGCATGGTGGCCCACACTTGTAATCTTAGTACTTGGGAGTCTGAGACAGAAAAGACAGCAACTTAGAGAGATCCCGTTTCAAAATAAAAATAAAAAAGGCTGGGGGAGCTGGGCATAGTGGTGAATGTTTGTAATAACAGTAATCCAAGTACATGAGAGGCTGAGACAGGAGGATGGAATGTTCATGGCCAGGCTCAGCTACTTAGTGTGGCCCTTGGTGACTTAGTGAGACCTTGCTTCAAAATAAAGGATAAAAAATAGGGCTGGAGATGTAGTTCCAGTATAGAATGCTCCTGGGTGAGAGAGAGAGAGCAAGAGAGAGACTAACACACAAGAACTCTTCCTGAACTTTGAGGGCAAAGACTGAGCTTATGGAGATAAAATATCAAAAGTGCCCCTGGAAGCTGGGGGTGGTGGCACATGCTTATAATCCCAGTACTTGGGAAGAAGAGACAGGAGGATCACAGGTTCTCAGCCAGCCTCACTTAAGCGAAGCCCTCTGCAACTGTGAGACCCTGTTCTAAATAAAAAATAAGCCTGGCGTGGTGGCGCACGCTTGTAATCCCTGCGATTGGGAGGCTGAGACAAGAGGTTTGAGAGCCAGGTTTGAAGCCAGCCTCAGCTACTTAGTGAGGCTCTCAGCAACTTAGTGAGACCCTGTTTCTAATAAAATAGGTCTGGGAGTATAGCCTGGAGGTAGAAAGCCTCTGGGTTCCACCCCCAGAACCACCAAAAAAACAAAGTTAAAAAAAAAAAAAGTAAAGCCAGGCATGGTGGCACACGCTCATAATCCCAGCATTTGGGAGGCAGAGACCAGAGGATCACTGTTCGCGGACAACCTCAGCTACTTAGCGAGGCCCTTAGCAACTCAGTGAGACCGTTTCAAAAATAGACTAAGCCGGGCGTGGTGGCACAGGCTTGTTATCCCAACATTTGGGAGGATGAGACAGGAGGATCACAGATCCCAGCCAGCCTCAGTTACTTAGTGAGACCCTTTGCAACTCAGTGAGACTGTTTCAAAAAAAAATAAAGAATAAAAAATAGGGCTAGGGGTATAGCTCGGAGGTAGAATGTCCCTGGATTCCACCCCCAGTACTGCAATAAATAAATAAAAATAAGCCGGGCGTGGTGGCGTACACTTGTAATCCCCGCACTTGGGAGGCTGAGACAGGAGGATCGCACAGGTTCGAAGCCAGCCTCAGCTACTTTGTGAGGCTCTCAGCAACTCAGTGAGACCCTGTTTCCAAATAAAATATAAAATGGATCTGGGAGTATAGCCCGGAGGTAGAAAGCCTCTGGGTTCCACCCCCAGTACCACCAAATAAATAAATAAATAAATAGACTAAAAATAGGGCTAGGGGTGTAGCTAGGAAGTACAATGCCCCCTGGGTTCCATCCCTGGTACCGCAATAAATAAATAAATAAATAAATAAATAAATAAATAAATAAATAAATAGGGGTGGAGATGTAGCTTGGAGGTAGAATGCCCCTGAGTTCAATCCCCAGTACTACCTTAAAAAAAAAAAAAAGTACCCTGAAGAATGCCCAGCTTTCACCTCACAGAACTGTTCACCACATTTACTATGTTGCTACTTCAAATCTAAAACTGTACTGTACTATATTTCACTTTTCTTGTCTTTTGTGGTACTGGGGATTGAACACGGGCAATCTACCTCCAAGCTACACCCCCAGCCCTTATCATTTGTTTAGAAATAGGGTCTCCCCCAGGTTGCTGAGGCTGTCCTTGAATCTATGATACTCCTGGTCTTAGCCTCCAGAGCACTGTGATTACTGATTACAGGCATGTGCCACCAAGCCCAATGACCATATTTCACTCTAAATACAAGCCAGCCACTTTTCTCTTTCTTAGGGAGAGGGTATTATAGAGCCCTAGTTCTTTTTAAAGCCTTAATACTGCCCAAGGCATAAAATACTCACTACTTCCTGGCTCCTTTGTTTCTCATGTTTTATCTGTCCCCAGAAATGTTTACCCCTTCTCATTCAGAATCCATATCCACTACTTCCAGTCTGCCCAAGTCTTCTGAGGCGCTCTATTTGCTCTCTGCCTGGGTCAATCTTCCTTTCAGGTTCCTAGCTCCTTCCTAAATGCCTTCCTTCCTCCTACTACAACCACTAATATTTTATTCTTTCTCTTTTCCTCTTGGTTTCTGTAGGGGTTTTTTTTTTTTTGGAGGGGGGAGTCTTTTTGGTGCCAGGGATTGAACCCAGGATCTCATGTTAATAAGCATGTTCTTTGGGAGCTGGGTGTAGCTTTGCATGAAATTAATCCCCACCTACGCTCCTATCTTGTAGTCCTGAGATCGCAAAAGGAAGGAGGAAGTTCTGGGAGAAAGGCAGGACAAGTCTGGGTAAAACTATATGTTGAATTTGATGATGTCCATTCATTAAGAAGGGAAAAAGGGCTAAGGAAGTAGTAGCTCAGCGGTAGAATGCTTGTCTAGCACTCATGAGTTTTTATCCTTAGCAATGCAAAAGAGAGAAAAAGACTTCCACACTCAGAATGAAACCATCCCTCAGAGCACTCAGCAGTTCAACCAAATGGCATTTACCCTCATACCTCCAAGATCTATTTCCTTCAACTATTCTTTTTGTGTCTCTGTGTGGTATTGGGGGTTGAACCCAGGGGCATTTTACCACTGAGCTACATCCCTAGCCCCATCTTTTTTTATTCTTTTTCTGAAACAAGGTCTAAGTTGCAGAGGGCCTCACTAAGTAACTCAGGCTGGCCATGAACCTGCGATCCTCCTGTCTCAGCCTCCCAAGTACTGGGATTATAAGCATGTGCCACCACATCTGGCTCCTTCAACTATTTGTGTGTGTGTGTGGGGGGGGGTACTGGGGATGGAACCCAGGGGCACTTAACCTCCAAGCTGCACTCCCAGTTCTATTTTTTATTCTTTATTTTGAAACAGGTTCTCACCAAGTTGCAGAGGGCTTCAATAAGTAGCTGAGGCTGTCTGCGAACCGCAATCCTCAGGTCTCAGCCTCCCAAATGCTGGGATTACAAGCATGCACCACCACGCCTGGCTTCTCCAATTTCACATCCCAATTCTGTCTCTCCTCCTTGATTCCACCCATTCACCCTAGATAATAGTTTTTTCCTTCAAGGATGACATAGGGGAAAGTAAGCTCCAAATTTTGTCCTATGCTCACTGGGAGAATAAGCAGGTACATGGAATCTGTTAGAAAATCATTTAGATCCAGAGGGTGACTTGAATCAATGGCCACAGAATATCCTGGCTTTGGCTTCTGAGGCCTAGCACCAGGTAAGCAGAGGAAGAGCTCTAGGTTTCTAGATGCTTCTTCAATTAAAAGACATGAAATTAATCCCCACCTACACCCCTATCTTGTAGTCCTGAGATCGCAAAAGAAAGGAGGAAGTTCTGGGAGAAAGGCAGGACAAGTCTGGGTAAAACTATATGTTGAATTTGATGATGTCCATTCATTAAGAAAGGAAAAAGGGCTAAGGAAGTAGTAGCTCGGTAGAATGCTTGTCTAGCACTCATGAGTTTTTATCCTTAGCAATGCAAAAGAGAAAAAAAAGTTAGGCAGGCTCTCTTAGAAGGTGAACAGATATTTCATTTGGAAGAGTACACTTAAAGAATAAAAAAAAAATTATGTTCTGATAGAAAAGGGTTGCTTACAAAACATCCCGGATCCCAGATCTGTCTTGAGAGAAAATTAAAACAGAACCCAGTTCTTAAAGGGGAAAGGGACCTCCCCAAATTTATAGTTTTAGAAGCAATGTAAACAATCTTTGACCACAAAGTTTGCTGAGTCATGAATATTAAATCAGTAGCAAGGTCAGAATGGATAAGTATGTATATGACACCGGGAGTTGAAGATTAGTCTGAATTTAGAAATTTGCTTTTTTTGTGTGTGGTACTTGGGATAGAACCCAGGGGCATTCTACCTCTGAGCGACACCCCCAGCCCTATTTTTTTATTCTTTATTTTGAAAGAGTCTCAATGAATTGCAGAGGGCCTCACCAAGTAGCTGGGGCTGCTTGCAAACCTGCAATCCTCCTGTCTCAGCTTCCCAAGTACTGAGATTACAAGGCTTCGCCACCACACCTGGCTTGAGATTTGTTTTCAACTCAATCATGGAGCAGAAAAGGCTAAGGTGGCCAAAATACAAAATCCATATTACCTGGCTTTAGGCTCAAACTCCAAACTCTACTCTCTAAGTCAAAGTATCCTTTCCCTTATTCACTAAAGTCCACCACTGTCATTGCCTATAGAAGAGAAAGATCGCCGGGCTTGGTGGCGCACGCTTGTAATCCCCGCGCTTGGGAGGCGGAGACAGGAGGATCGCGCTGGTTCGGAGCCAGCCTCGCTGGCTTAAGAGACTCTGTTTCCACATAAAAATGTTAAAAAATAGGTCTGGGAGTGTAGCCCGTGGGAGTGTATACCGGAGGTAGAAGGGCTTCCAGGAACCCCAGTACCACCAAAAAAAAAAAAAAAAAAGAGAAAGATTCAGAGATACTTTCTGCTGGATGCTCATATTTGAAACAGAAAATATGTCCCTTCCCAACCATCTCATAGTTAATTTGAACTGATACTAATCCTACCAAGCTGTGCAAGACTCTCATGCTTCCTATAACTAAGGTAAACAACCTATTCTTGATCTCAGGTTCACTGGAATAATCACTTTTCTTGGAACACAAAATTTAAAGGTGAAAGACCCAGACAAGGACTGAAGAAAAAAGGGCTAATATGTTATAAGAAAGGTTATTTTAACAAAGGTGAAGAAAGTTGGAGGACAAGAGACAAATTTGCTGTATCAGAACCAGAAAGGAGCCAGGTGTGGTGGCACTTGCTTGTAATCTCAGTACTTGGGAAGCTGAGACAGGAGGATCACAGGTTCATGGCCAGCCTCAGGTATTCAGTGAGGCCCTCCACAACTTAGGGGCCATTTCAAAATAAAGAATAAAAAAATAGCCGAGCGTGGTGGCGCACACTTTTAATCCCAGCATTTGGGAGGCTAAGACAGAAAGATTGCTGTTCGCAGACAGCCTCAGCTACTCAGTGAGGCTCTTTACAACTCAGTTGGACCCCGTTTCAAAATAAAGAATAAAAAATAAGGATTGGGGTATAGCTCAAAGATAAAATGCCCCTGGGCTCCATCACCAGCACCGCAAAAAACAACAACAAAAAATATAGGGCTGGGGGTGTAGCTTGGAGGTAGAATGCCCGAGTTCAATCCCAAGTACAGCAAAAAAAAAAAAAAAAAAAAAAGAAGAAAAGAAAAAAAAAAAAAAAGAAAGAAAGGAAAGGAATTAGAGACTTTTGCCAAAGAAAATAGAAATGTTATGGAGGCAAGCTAGAATAAAAAGTACCAAGAGTTAGGAAAGTATGCAGAAAATGATAAAAGAGATCAGCTGGAAAGTTCCTTTAGCTAAACACAGAATAGAGTGATTCCTGGGGATTACATGGGAAAGAAAAATACTAGTATAAATAGCCAAAGACTCAGCTGGCCATGGTGACATACACCTGTAGTCTAATAGTTGGGAGGCTGAGACAGGCTAGCCCTGGCAACTTAGCAAGACCCTGAGCAATTTAGCAAAACCCAATTTAGCATGCTTGTAAACCCAGTACTGTGGAGGCTGAAACAGGAGGATTCCAGGTTCATGGCCAGCCTCAGCAACTTATGAGGTCCTCCAAAACTTAGCAAGACCATTTCAAAATAAAAAAAAAAAAGTAGGGATGGGGATGTAGCTCAGAGGTAGAATGCTCCTGGGTTCAATTTCCAGTACCAAAAAAAATTACACACACACACACACACACAAAACCAAAGACTTGGATTAAGAGGATAAACTTAAGATATGGGTACCAATAGACATGGAGTATAAAGAAATCTGGTGAGATAAGGCAAAAAATGGGTAGGCATTTAGAGTGAGTTAAAAAAAATGACTAATATGAACTTATTAACTAAAGTGGAGGGCAGACCTAGCCACCCCAAAGGCCAACACAAGACCCTTCTCAGCTGGATTCCTGTATTTCTTTTTTTTGAAAGAAGTCATTTCCAAGGGCAAGAGAAGGCAGAATGGTCTACTATGCGGGGGTCCCTGAGGGAAATGAAGGAACGGGGGCCTTTCTCCTCACACCTGATGCTATCAGACAGTATCATTTCTGTGCCTCCTCAGCGTGAAAGGAAAGAATGAGACGGAATCAGAAAAGTCTCTGAAACAAATTCCAGGTATAAAACACAAAAGTTCCAAATATCATAGGTCACACACACTCAAAAACTCCTGGGAGGCGCAAAGAATCTCTCTGCTGGAGCAGTGGTACATGCCCATAATCCCAGCTACTAGAGGCTGAAGCTGAAGAATCAAAAGTTCAAGGCCAATAGTCTCAACATTAACAACAAAAAAGCAGCTTGAGTGGTGGAAACACGCCCATAATCCAAACGATCAGTGCTATCCAGGAGGCTAAGGTAGGATGTGAACAAGAACCTATCTCAAGATTAAAAAGGGGCCAAAAAGCCGGGCGTGGTGGCACACACTAGTAATCCCCACACTTGGGAGGCTGAGACAGGAGGATCGTGCAGGTTCAAAGCCAGCCTTAGCTGGCTTAAGAGACCCTGCTTCCAAATAAAATATAAAATAGGTCTGGGAGTATAGCCCGGAGGTAGAAGGCCCCTGGGTTCCATCCCCAGTACCACCAAAAAAAAAAAGGGGGGGGGGCAAAAAGGGGTTAGGGATATAGCTCAGTAAGAGAGCATTTGCTTAACATGTGAAGTACTGGGTGTCTCTATGGCTTAATCTAAATGGGAAAATATGTCCTAGAAAATGAATTCAAAGCAGATAAAGATGGTGGTTAAAGGAGTTCTAAAGAACCAAACCCAGAGCTGGGCATGGTGGCACATACTTGTAATCCCAGCATTTGGGAGGCTGAAACAGGAAGGATCACAGCTTATGGACAGCCTCCTCTGCTACTTAGTGAGGCCCCTTAAAACTCAGTGAGACCCCGTTTCAAAATAAAGAATAAAAAATAGGGCTGGGGGTGTAGCTCAGAGAAATGCCATTGGGTTCCATTCCCAGTACCAAAAAAAAAAAAAAAGAAGAAAAAAAAAAAAAAAGAATCAAATCAAGGCAGGAATGGTGGCACATGCCTGTAATCTGTGTAGTTGAAAGGCTGAGACAGCAAGACCACAAGTTCGAGGACAGCCTCAGCAAACACTAAGATTATCATCACTGTAGTAATGTAGTAAGACCCTGTTTCAAAATGCTGAGAGTGTAGCTTGGAGGTAGAATATTATAGCCTCTAGTTCAATCATCAGTAACACACACACACACACACACACCAAATCCAGCCAGGCCTGGTAAGATGCATAGGGTAGTAATCCCAGAACTAGGGAGGTTGAGATAGGAAGATCTCAGGTTCAAGGCCAGCGCGTGAAGGGGGGTATAGCTCAGTGGAAGAACACCTCTGGATACAATCCCTAGTACCCCCTACACACACACACACAATAAGAAACCAGATCCTGGGCAAAGAAAAAAGCCAATATAACCAAGGGTCTTTGAAAGATAGTCCCCTTCTCTTTAAAAAACAAAAAACAAAAACCGGCTGTCAGATTCAGAATTGGAAAGCTTACCGAGGGTCAGTAGAAAGCCTTAACACACACATGGCATACATATCCTGGTGAGATTCTGTTTAAGAGGTCATAAACAGACAAGATGAAGAAACTCTATGAATGGTCTAGATGCATCTAAGGTTCAAGTAAGATGCCAAATACAATCCATCCCTGAGTAGGATGGTAAAGCACCTGGCCTTGGGATAAAGGTGACAGACTTATGAAAAGGATCCACTTTATGGCTGACTGGGAGGCAACTTGATAACCTGAGGCCAAAGATGTCAAATGTCATAAGTGGATTTTGACCGCTTTACCTTGGTCTGGGAACAGGAATAAAAGATGAAAGTGGGGTGAATGTTCCAAGAGCCAGTAGGCAGAGGTCTCCCTAAGGAAGATTAACGGATCTAATGTGGGACAGAAAGCCTTCTCAGAGGGTCATATAGGAGAAGAAAGAGAATTCTCCCTGTCCTTGGACCCTAGGGAAGATTAAGGGCTAAGGTAGGTCTCCCACTAGGAAACAGGAAAAGACAACCAGAAGCCGGGGAAAGGGGCATATCCTCGGGGATGAGGAGCGCTGATTCAGGCACAGCAACGCCCTGGCGCTCCTGCTCGCGGACGTGGGGGAGAACAGGTGTAACCCAGGGGTCGGGAGGAGCAGGAGGAGGGCGCGCTCGGGGGCGCCCCCGCCCGCGGGCCTGCCCGGCTGGGGGAGGGGTGAGGAGGGGTCCCGGCCGGCGCGCCGCCTCACCTTGTAGAAGGCCCCGTTGGAGCCGCGCACCTCGACCGGCAGCCCCGGCTCCACATCCCCCCCAGAGGCCAGGCCGCCCATGGCGCCGCCACCGCCTCCGACGCCCGCGGCGGCTGCAGCGGCGCTCTGAGTGCGGGCCGGGCCGGGCCCCCGGCGTCTCCCCGGAGGAGGAGCCGGAGGGGGAGCCGCGGGGGGCGGGAGCCGGGCCGGCCCCACGGCGGCCCTGCCACAGCCAACGAGCAGGGGGCCGGGGCCGGGCCGCTCCCCGTCCGCCGCCGCCGCCTTGGTCTCCGCCACCGTGAGGGGAACGGCCGCCGCCGCCGCTGCCTTCGTCACCTCAGCTTCCGCCTGCCGCCGCCCCCGCTGCCGCTTCAGTCCCGGGACCCGCCGCAGCCGCCGCCGCTCCACGGCCTCCACCTCCCCCTGCCGCCGCCGCCGCCGCCTGCGCAGGCGCACTCGACACCCGCCCGCCGCGCGCGGGGCCGGAGGAGCACGGCGCAGGCGTGGAGGCCGGCGACCCCACTCGCGCTCGCCAGCGCACCCGGGCTCCCACACGCCCCGGAGCTCTCTCACGCCCCCTCCCGGCCGCTCGCCGGCGCCTGCGCAGAACAGGAAGCGCGCTCCTTCTTCGCCGCCCCCCCACTCCTACGCCCCTTCCCTGCCTGGCCCCGCCCCACAACACTGAGTGCTAGCCAATCGCGGGGAGGGAGGGGCGCACCCGCTCCCTCGGATTGGTCCGCCGCTGCCCGGGCAGACCACACCCACTTCGCCGCCGAGAGCCCCACTGGGTTTGGGCGAGTTAGAGATGGGCATGCGCTTGAATGACTGCTTGGTCACTTTCCCTACCTTTGTCTTTCTTGGTGCGCACGCTCCAAAGAGAAAAGGAGTCGGAGGCCGAGAGAGGCCGGTGCGCACGCGCGGCGCTCGGCCTTCCGCGCGCATGTGTAGACTGTTTTAGGCGCCCTATAACTCTGTGCCTTTAGAGGTTTAAGAGTTACGGTTCTTAGCTGGAAGAGATCCTGATATAATGAAAAGTTAAAAGAATAAATCAAGGCCATACTGAAAAGCCTCTGGGTTTGGCGCGCACTTCTGTAATCCCAGCTACTCAGGAGGCTGAACCAGGAGGGTTGCAAATTCCATGCCAACCGCGGCAATTTAGAAACCCTGTCTCATAAAAAATAAAAGGGTTGGGTATGCAGATTAATAGTGGAGTTCCCCTGGGTTCAATCCCCAGTACCAGAAATTGAATTTTTCTGGTTTCCACCTAAAAAAGGATTTACAAGCTTTGTTATCGTGTGTGTGTGTGTGTGTGTGTGTGTGTGTGTGTGATGTATGTGTGGATTTTTTTGGGGGTGGGGGCTGGGAATTGAACCCTGAGGCAGCCTATTTCCAAGCTATGCCCCCTGATCTAGTTAAATTGCCGAGGCTAGTCTCAAGCTTGCAATCCTCCAGTCTCAGCCTCCCAAGCACTTAATTAGTTAAGACGGGTGTGATGGCACACACCCTTGTAATCCTAGTACTTGGGAGGTTGAACAAGAGGGTCACAGGCTTGAGGGCAGCCCCAGCAACTTAGTGAGGTCCTGTATAGCACAGAGGTAGAATGCTCCTGGGTTCTATCCTCAGTCCCCTCTTCCCCACACAAAGATAATCAGGTCGTGGTGGTCCCTACCTGTAATCATAGCATTAGGTTGACTGAAATAGGATCACAGTTTCCAAGCCAGCCTCAGCAATTTAGTGCGGCTGTCAGCAAGTTAGTAAGACCATTTCCAAATAAAAAAATAAAACACGATGCCGGGTGTGATGGCACACACTTGTAATCCCAGTACTTGGGAGGCTGAGACAGGAGGCCTGCGGATTCACAGCTAGCTTCAGCTACTTAGTGAAGTCCCCTGCAACTTAGTGAGACCCCGTTTCAAAATAAAGAATAAAGCCGGTCGTGGTGGCCCACACTTGTAATCCCAGCTTTTGGTAGGTTGAGATAGGAGGATTGAGGTTCAAGGACAGCCTCAGCTACTTATTGAGGCCCTTTGCAACTCAGTGAGACCCTGTTTCAAAATAAACGATTAAGCCAGGCGTGGTGGCCCATGCTTGTAATCCCCGTTTGGGAGGCGGAGACAGGAGGATCGCACAGCTTCGAAGCCAGCCGCGCTGGTTTAAGAGACCCTGTTTTCAAATTAAAAAAAAAAAAAAAGTTTAAAATAGGTCTGGACCGGTCGTGGTGGCACACGCTTGTAATCCCAGCATTAGGGAGGCTGAGACCAGAAAATCGCGGTTTGCGGACTACTTAGGCCCTCTGCAACTCAGTGAGACCCGGTTTCAAAATAAAATAAAGGAAGCCGGGCGTGGTGGCGCACGCTTGTAATCCCCGTGTTTTGGAGGCAGAGACAGGAGGATCGCACAGGTTCGAAGCCAGCCGTGGGCGCTGGCTTAGGAGACCCTGTTTCCAAATAAAAATGTAAAAATAGGTCTGGGAGTGTAGCCCAGAGGTAGAAGGGCTTCCAGGAACCCCAGTACCACCACTAATAATAATAATAATAATAATAATAATAATAATATAATGTAATTTTTTTAAAATAAAATAGGGCGGGGGGGGGGGTAGCTCGGAGGTCAAATGCCCCTGGGTTCCATCCCCAGACCCGCAAAAAAAAAAAAAAATTAGTTAATAAAATAAAATAGGTCTGGGAGTGTAGCCCAGAAGTAGAGGGGTTTCCAGGAACCCCAGTATCACCAATAAATAAATAAATAAAAGATTTTAAAAAATAGGATTGGGAATGTCGCTCTGAGGTAGAAAGAACAGGGCTGGAGAGTGGAGAGCCTGGCGTGGTGGCGCACATTTGTAATCCCAGCATTCGGGAGGCTGAGACCGGAGAATCGCGGTTTGCGGACAGCCTCGGCTACTTAGTGAGGCCCCTTGCAACTCAGTGAGACCCTGTTTCAAAATAAAGATAAAAAATAGGGGAGGGGGTATAGCTCAGAGGTCGAATGCCCCTGGGTTCCATCCCCAGACCCACAAAAAAAAAGGTGTAGTTTGGAGGTAGAATGCCTCATGGTTCCATTCCCAGTACTGCAAAAATGAATGAATGAATGAATGAATGAATGAATAAAAATAAAATAAGTTGCCGGGTGTGGTGGCACACATTTGTAATTTCTGTACTTGGGAGGCTGAGACAGGAGGATTGCAGATTTGCGGCCAACCTCAGCTACCTAGTGAAGCCCTCTGCAACTTAGTGAGTCCCTGTTTCAAAATAAAGGATAAAAATAGGTTTGGGGGTGTAGCTTAGAGGTAGAATGCCATAGTTCATTCCCAGTGTTGTAAAAAAAAAAAAAAAAAAAAAGGAAAAAAAAGCCAGTATAAGCCAGAGGATCACAAGTTTGAGATTAGCCTCAGCAATTTAGTGAGACCCTAGCAAGACCATGTTTCAAAACAAAAACATTAGCCGGGCGTGGTGGCGCACGCTTGTAATCCCCGCGCTTGGGAGGCAGAGACAGGAGGATCGCGCAGGTTCGAAGCCAGCCGCCCGCGCTGGCTTAGGAGACCCTGTTTCCAAATAAAAAAATGTAAAAAATAGGTCTGGGAGTGTAGCCCGGAGGTAGAAGGGCTTCCAGGAACCCCAGTACCACCAAAAAAAAAAAAAAAAACACACACACACACACATTAGAGCCAATGTGGTGGCGTACATTTATAATCCCAGTACTTGGGAGGCTGAGATAGGAGGATCATAGGTTTGAGGCCAGCCTCAGCAACTTAGTGAGCAGAGACCTTGTTTCCAAATAAAAAGTACAATAGAGCTGGGCATGGTGGCGCACGCTTGTAATCTCCGCACTTGGGAGGCTGAGAGAGGAGGATCGCGCAGGTTCGAAGCCAGCCTCGGTTATTTAGGCTCTCAGCAACCTAGTGAGACCCTGTTTCCAAATAAAATATAAAATAGGTCTGGGTGTAAAGCCCAGAGATAGAAAAGCCCCTGGGTTCCACCCCCAGTACCACACACACACACACACAAACTCGCAGAGCCAGTATGATGTTGTAAAATGCATGTTTGTTTTTTGTCCGTTTCCTGACATACAAGTCCTAAAATCTTTGGAATCTCCAAAGTAATATCTTTCTGTATGCTAATAAGTCTGATGACTGGCAGCACCTAGGTAGCTTCAGGATGGGGTCTAGTAACCAGAAGGATCAAGAGAAAAAGAAAGGGTTGAGACGTTAAGCCCTACCCCTCAACTCCAGAAGGGAGAAGGATTGAAGATTAACATGATCTCCAGTGGCCAATGACCTGATCAATCGCGCCTATATAATGAAGCGCTCATAAAAACTCCACAGGACAGGGTTTGGAGAGCTTCCAGGTAGCTGAGCAGGTGAGAGTTCCTGGAGAGTGGGCTGCCTGCTAAGAGCAAGGAAGCCCTGAGCCCTGCTCCTATGTACCCATCACCCCATGCACCTCCCACTTGTAACCCTGTAGTAACAGCCTCAGTAATAAACCCTGAGTTCTGTGAGCTGCTCAGCAAACTACTTGACCCTGAGGAAGAGCTTGTGGCAACTTGATTCATAGCTAGTGGGTCAGAAGTTCAGATAAAATCACCTGGAGCTTGACATTGGCACTTGTAGTGAGGGAGGGGAAGGACTTTGAGGACTCTCAACCTGTGGGATCTCTCTCCAGGCAGATAGTGGGAAAGAGTTGAATTAGAGGACACCCAACTCGAGCCCCTTCTGCAGAAGTGCTTGCTTGCAGATGAGAAATCTCTATATACATGTTTGGCATTTTTTGGTTATTTTCTTTGGCTTTTTGTGTGGTTTTTTTTTGTTTGTTTGTTTTTTGTTTGTTTGTGTTTTTTTTTTTTGTACTGGGAATTAAACCCAGGGGCATTCTACCTCTGAGATTCACCCACAGCCTTTTTTATTTTATTTATTTATTTTATTTTTGCAGTGCTGGGGATGGAACCCAGGGACATTCTACTTCCAAGCTACACCCCCTACTCCTTATTTTTATTTTTTGTTTTAAAACAGGGTCTCGCCGAGCGTGGTGGCACACGCTTGTAATCCCAGCATTTGGGAGGCTGAGACTGGAGGATCGCGGTTTTCAGACAGCTTCAGCTACTTAGTGAGGCCTTTTGCAACTAAGTGAGGCCCGGTTTCAAAATAAAAGAATAAAAAAATAGGGCAGGCGGTGTACCTCGGAGGTCGAATGCCCCTGGGTTCCATCTCCAGACCCGCAAAAAAAAGAAAAGAAAAGAAACAGGGTCTCATTGAATTGCAGAGGACCTCACTAAGTAGCTAAGGCTGGCAGTGAACCTGTCTCAGCCTCCCAAGTACTGGGATTACAGGTGTGTGCCACCATGCCCGGCTACCCGTGCCCTTTGTATATTTTAAAACAGGGTCTCCCTGAGTTGCTGAGGCTGGCCTTGAACTTGTGATCCTCAAATCTCAGCCTTCCAAATACTGGGATTCCAGGCGTGTGCCACCATGCCCAGCTTCTCTATACCTTTTGAGGTCACAGAAGTCTTTAGTGGTGGAAAACTGAGTTTGGATTTGTTTCTTTCTTTCTTTTTCTTTTCTTTCTTTCTTTCTTTCTTTTTTGGTGGTACTGGGGATGGAACCCATGGGCCTTCTACCTCCGGGCTACACTCCCAGACCTATTTTATATTTTATTTGGAAACAGGGTCTCTTAAGCCAGCTAAGGCTGGCTTCGAACCTGTGTGATCCTCCTGTCTCAGCCTCCCAAGCGCGGGAATTACAAGCGTGCGCCACCATGCCCGGCTTTGTTTGTTTCTTATACGTCATCAAAGCCAGAAAAAAAAAATCTTCAATTTGGTTGAATTGTGTTTATTTTATTTAACTTGTTTATTTTTATTTCTCTTCTTTTTCTTTTCTTTTCTTTCTTTCTTTCTTTTTTATTTTATTTATTTATTTATTTTTTTTGAGGTACTGGGGAAGGAACTCAGGGATGTTCTACCTCTGAACTATACCCCCGCCCAATTTTTTATTCTTTTTTTTTTTGCGGGTCTGGGGATGGAACCCAGAGGCATTCGACCTCCGAGCTACACCCCCTGCCCAATTTTTTATTCTTTAGTTTGAAACCAGGTCTCACTGAGTTGCAGAGGGCCTAAGTAGCTGAGGCTGTCCGCGAACCGCGATCCTCCAGGTCTCAGCCTCCCAAATGCTGGGATTACAAGCGTGCACCACCACGCCCGGCTTATTCTTTATTTTGAAACAGGATCTCACTGAGTTGCAGAGGGCCTCACTAAGTAGCTGAGGCTGTCCGTCTGCGCGTCCCAGCCTCCCAAATGCTGGGATTACAAGCATGCGCCACCATGCCCCAACTTCTTCTTCTTTTTTTTTTTTTTTTTGCAGTATGAGGATTGAATCCCAGGGCATTCTTCCTCTGAGCTACAGTCCCATCCCTACTTTTTTTTTTCCAGAACTGGGAATGAAACCCAGGGGCATCCTACCTCTGAACTACACCTTCAACACTATTTTTTATTCTTTATTGTGTTTTGTTTGTTTGTCTGTTTGCAGTACTGAGGATGGAATTCAGGGGCACTCTACCTCTGAGCTACACCCCCAGCCTTATTTTTTATTTTTTATTTTGAAACAGGGTCTCACTGAGTTGTGAAGGGCCTAAGTAGCTGAGGCTGTCCTTGAACCCTGATCCTCCTATCTCAGCCTCCCAAATGCTGAGATTACAAGCTTGCATCACCACGCCCAGCTGTTTATTTCTTTTGTGGTGCTTGAGATTGAACCTAGGGCTATCTACCTCCAAACTACACCCATATCCCCAGCTCTATTTTGTTTTTTATTTGGAAACAGTGAAACGGGGTCCGTGTTTCCTTACCAGGTTCTTGTGAGCGAAGAATGACACCTGCAGACCGCAGGAAGGTGAGTAAAAGGTTTATTGGAAGCAGCAGGGAATAGGGGAAAGTGGCCGAACACCCTCGAACTCTGATGTCCAGCAGCTGCCTTCAGGACAATACTTGAGGGTAGTCCAAGCCGAATGCCTTCAGTTGCAAGCTGCTTTCTCCCAAAGTCCACGCAATCTGCTAGAAAAGAAGTGCAGGTCACCCCTAGGGGCCCTGGTCAGCCTTGATGTCCAGCAGATGACTTCAGGTCACTACCCAAGTGTAGCCCGGGCCTCGTGCCTTCAGTTGCACTCCGCCTTCTCTCAAGGCTAAGGTAACCTGCAAGAGAGAGAGAAAATCTCCCCAAAGGGGAGGGGTTCCAGAGAGGGTAAAACCATCTTGGTGACTGCACTAGGGATTTATATATGTCTGCATGTCCTCTGTTGGTTGGAGTTTGTGATTCTGGGAATTCTGGGAAGCAGCTCTCAGAATTTGCATAGGGTATTTGCATGTCCTTGAAGGGTCTTCTTTCAGTAGGAGTGTCAGACTTGCTCCAGTGATGTCTCCTGGGTTTATTGATTAGTAAACAAATAGTTTTGTGAAGCTTTGGTCCTTCTTATCTCTGAACCTTGGAATAGCTGATCTCAAAAGCCTTGGAAGTTAATTAGTATTCCTGGCCCCTCAGGTAATTGACTTTTTTCTACCAAGGCCTCTTCCCTATCTGCCTCTTCCCTATCTGCCTATTTCCTTCTGCCTCAACAGGGTCTCACTAAATTGCTGACTGAGTTGCTGAGCTGTCTTGGAATTTGTAACCCTGGAATTGCAATACTGGGATTACAGATGTACATTACCAAATCCAGCTCAAAGTGTGTGTGTGTGTGTGTGTGTGTGTGTGTGTGTGTGTGTGTGTGTGTGTACTATATATATATATATATATATATATATATATATATATTTTTTTTTTTTTTTTTTTTTTTTTTTTTTTGTGGAACTGGGGTTCCTGGAAGCCCTTCTTCTACCTCCAGGCTACACTCCCAGACCTATTTTATTTTTGGAAACAGGGTCTTTTAAGCCAGCACGGCTGGCTTTGAACCTGCAAGATCCTTCTGTCTCTGCCTCACCACACCCAGCCATCAAATTGTTTTTTTTTTGTTTGTTTTGTTTTGTTTTTTTTGGTGGTGGAACCCAGAGGCTTTCTACCTTCAGGCTATACTCCCAGACCTTTTTTATATTTTATTTGGAAACAGGGTCTCACTAAGTTGCTGAAAGCCTCACTGAGTAGCTGAGGCTGGCTTCAAACCCGTGCGATCCTCCTGTCTCAGCCTCCCAAGCGCGGGGATTACAAGCATGCACCACCAAGCCTGGCTTGACCTTGTTTCAAAATAAAAAATAAGCTGGGCATGGTGGTGCACGCTTGTAATCCCAGGATTTGGGAGGCTGAAACAGGAGGATCGTGGTTTACGGACAGCCTCAGCTACTAAGTGAGGCCCTTTGCAACTCAGTGAGACCCTGTTTCAAAATAAAGAATAAAAAATAAGCCGGGCATGGTGGCTCACGCTTGTAATCCCTGCACTTGGGAGGCTGAGACAGGAGGATCGCATGGGTTCTAAGCCAGCCTCAGCTATTTAGTGAGGCTCTCAGCAACTTAGTGAGATCCTGTTTCCAAATAAAATATAAAATAGGGCTGGGAGTACAGTCCAGAGGTAGAAAGCCTCTGGGTTCCACCCCAGTACCACAGAAGAAGAAGGAGGAGGAGGAGGAGGAGGAGGAGGAGGAGGAGGAGGAGAAGAAGAGGGAGAAGAAACAACAATAGGGCTGGGGGTAAAATGCCCCTGGGTTCCATCCATCCCCAGTACTAAAAAAAAAAAAGGAAATGAATCCAAAGCACTAAGTATGCTAAGCATGTGCCCACTGAGCTATACCCTCTCTCCTAATTTGAAAAAAAATAGTGGTGGGTGTGTGTGTGTGTGTTACTGGGAATTGAACCCAGAGGCATTCTACCTTCGAGCTATTCCCCCAGCCTAATTTTATTTCATATTTGGAAACAGGGTTTTATTAGTTGCTGAGAGCCTCACTAAATTGCTGCAGCTGGCCTCAAAGCTGTGATCCTTTAGTCTCAGGTCTCAGCCTCCCAACTACTAGTATTTCAGGCATATGTGACTACATCTGGATCCTAATTTGAAGTGTGTGAGTGTGTGTGTGTGTGTGTGTGTGTGTGTGTGTGTGTGTGTGTGTGTGTATGTGTGTGTGTGTTACTGGGGAAGGAACCCAAGGACATTCTACCTCTGAGCTACATCCCTAGCCTGGATTTTTTTTTTTTTTTTTTTTTTTTGTACTAGGGATGAAACCTAGGAGCTTTCTATCTCTGGGCTATATTCTCAGACTTATTTCATATTTTATTTGGAAACAGGGTCTCACTAAGTTGTTGAGAGCCTCACTAAGTAGCTGAGGCTGGCTTCGAACCTATGCGATCCTCCTGTCTCAGCCTCCCAAGTACTGGGATTACAAACTTGTGCCACCATGCCCAGCTCCCAGCCTGATTCTTAGTTTTTATTTAGAAATAGGGTCTCACTATGTTGCAGATCACCTCACTAAGTAGTGAGGCTGGCTGCATACCTTCGATCCTCCTATTTCAGCCTCCCAAGTACTAGGTTATAAGTGTATGTCACCTGCATGCTTGTAATCCCAGCATTTGAGAGGCTGAGACAGGAAGATCCGGGTTTGCGGCCAGCCTCAGCTACTTAGTGAGACCCCTTGCAACTCAGTGAAACCGATTTCAAAATAAAGAATAAAGGCCGGGCATGGTGGCGCACGCTTGTAATCCCCGCGCTAGGGAGGCTGAGACAGGAGGATCGCGCAGGTTCGAAGCCAGCCTCAGCTACTCAGTGAGGCTCTCAGCAACTTAGTGAGACCCTGTTTCCAAATAAAATAGAAAATAGGTCTGGGCGTATAGCCTGGAGGTAGAAAGCCTCTGGGTTCCACCCCCAGTGCTACAAAGAAAGAAAGAAAGAAAGAAAGAAAGAAAGAAAGAAAGAAAGAAAGAAGAAAGAAAGAATAAAAAATAGGGCTAGGGGTATAGCTCAGAGGTAGAATAGGTTCCATCCTCAGTACTGCAAAAAAAAAAAAAAAAAAAAAGTGTGTGCCACCACATCCTGCTCCTAATTTTAAGATGGGTATTCAGTTCTCTAAACTTTCACAGGTCCAGATTCATACAATTTACACATTTATGCTACCTGTCTGTTCTCTTTCAGTGCCTGCATTTTCTTTCTTGAATGCAGGAGGATACAGCCAGGCATGGTGGCGCACACTTGGAATCCCAGCATTCGGGAAGCTGAGACCAGAGGATCAGAGTTCGCGGACAGCCTCAGCTACTTAGTAAGGCCCTTTGCAACTCAGTGAGATCCTGTTTCAAAATAAATAATAAAAATACGCCAGGAGGTATAGCTCGGAACTCGAATGCCCCTGGGTTCCATCCTCAGTACTGTAATAAAATAAAAATAAAGACAGAGCTGGGTATGGTGGCACATGCTTATAATCCTAGTACTTGGGAGGCTGAGACTGGAAAATCAGACTCACGGCTAGCCTCAGCTACTTAGTGGGGTCCTCCACAACTTAGTGAGACCCTGTTTCAAAATAAAGAATAAAAACCAGGAGTGGTGGCACACACTTATAATCCTAATACTTGGAAGACTGAGACAGGAGGATTACAGGTTCAAGACCAGCCTCAGCCACTTAGTGAGACCCTCTGCAATTTAGACCCTGTTTCAAAATAAAGAATGAAAAATAGGGTTGGGGGAAGGGCTTGGAGGTAGAATGCCTCTGTGTGCAATCCCAGTACCAAAAACAAACAAACAAACAAACAAACAAAACAAAGAATAAAATATAGGGCTGGGGGTGTAGCTCAGAGGTTGAATACTTCTGGGTTCAATCCCCAGTAGTGCAAAAAGAAAAAAAGTAATGACAAAGTAGATTAAGTGTCATGAATGGAGTGTGTGTGTGTGTGTGTGTGTGTGTGTGTGTGTGTGTGTTACTGGGGATGGAACCTAAGGGCTTTCTACCTCCAGACTATACTTCCAGACCTATCTTAAATTTTATTTGGAAATAGGGGCTTACTAAGTTGCTGATAGTCTCAATAAGTAGCTGAGGCTGGCCACAAACCTTCGACCCTACTGTCAGTGCCTCCCAAGTTTTGGGATTACAGCTGGGCGTGGTGGCGCACACTTGTAATCCCCACGCTTGGGAGTCTGAGACAGGAGGATCGCGCAGGTTTGAAGCCAGCCTCAGCTATTTAGTGAGGCTCTCAGCAACTTAGTGAGACCCTGTTTCCAAATGAAATATAAAATAGGTCTGGGAGTATAGCCCGGAGGTAGAAAGCCTCTGGGTTCCACCCCCAGTACCACCAAAAAAAAAAAAAAAAGTTTTGGGATTACAAATGTGCGCTGCCATACCAGGTTTACACTTCAATTTTTCTATAACAGATCTGCCTTTCTTTTTTTGTTGTTTTTTTGCGCGGGTCTGAGGATGGAACCCAGGGGCATTGACCTTCCAAGCTACACCCCCTGCCCTATTTTTTTTCCCTTTATTTTGAAACCGGGTCTCACTGAGTTGCAGAGGCCTCACTAAGTAGCTGAGGCTGTCCGCGAACCGCGATCCTCCAGGTCTCAGCCTCCCAAATGCTGGGATTACAAGCGGGCGCCACCACGCCCGGCTCAGATCTGCCTTTCTTGTTTAATACAATACTATGAAAGTGGCGAATGAGGGCCGGAAGTGTTGCTCAGTGGTAAAGCCCTTTTCTAGCATGTACAAAGTCCTGAGTTTGAGTCTCAGCACAGCAAAAATGTGGGGAATGGGCTTGTTTCCTTCATGTTTCCATGTTTTTTCCCACTTATTTATCCAGTTTATTAATTAATTAATTAATTAATTTGTGGTACTGGGGATTGAACCCAGAGGCGTTCTACCTCTGAGCTACACCCCTAGCCTTATTATATTTTTATTTGGAAACAGGTTCTCACTAGGTTGATGAGAGTCTCACTACTTGATCAGACTGGCCTGGAACCTGTGATTCTTTTATTCCGGCCTCCCATGTAGAAGTGTGTGCCACTACACCCAGTTTGCTTGTTTGTTTATTTTTTTTACTTATTGTGGTACTGGGGATAGAACCCAGGGGCCTTCTATCTCTGGGCTGTACCCCAAACCCATTTTATTTTATTTATTTATTTATTTTTGGTGGTACTGGGGGTGGAACCCAGAGGCTTTCTACCTCCAGGCTATATTCCCAGACCTATTTTATATTTTATTTGGAGCCGGGTGTGGTGGCGCACACTTGTAATCCCTGCGCTTGGGAGGCTGAGACAGGAGGATAGCGCAGGTTCGAAGCCAGCCTCAGCTACTTATATTTTATTTGGAAACGGGGTCTCACTAAGTTGCTGAAAGCCTCACTCAGTAGCTAAGGCTGGCTTCCAACCTGTGCGATCCTCCTGTCTCAGCCTCCCAAGCGTGGGTATTACAAGCGTGCGTCACCATGCCCAGCTTCCAAACCTATTTTATATTTTATTTGGAAACAGGGTCTCACTAAGTTGCCGAGAGCCTCACTAAGTAGCTGAGGCTGGCTTTGAACCTGTGTGATCTTCCTGTCTCAGCCTCCCAAGCACAGGAATTACAAGTGTGTAATTCCTTGGATTACACCATGCCCGGCTTATTTATTTATTAAGTTACTAGGAATTGAACACTAGGGAGTTCTACCTCTGAACTAGACCCCTGGCCCTTTTTATTTTATTTTTTAAATTTTGGCACAGGGTCTCCCTAAGTTACAGTTCACTGGCCTTGAACATAAGATCCTCCTGTCTCAACCTCCTAAGCACTGAGATTATAAGCATGAAAACCATGCCCAGAGTCTTCTTTTACAAGGCATGCCAAACTCAAAGTCAAGATTTGGTGACTTTTTTTTTTTCGAAACAGGGTCTCTTAAGCCAGCTGCGCGATCCTCCTGTCTCTGCCTCCCAAGCGCGGGGATTACAAGCCTGCGCCACCACGCCTGGTGACTTTTTTTTTTGCAGGTCTGGTGATGGAACCCAGGGTAATTTGACCTCTGAGCTACACCCCCTGCCCTGATTTTTATTCTTTATTTTGAAACAGGGTCTCACTAGTTGCAGAGAGCCTCACTAAGTAGCAGAGGCTGTTTGCAAACCACGATCCTCTGGTCTCAGCCTCCCAAATGCTGGGATTATAAACGTGTGCCCCACCATGCCCAGTGATTTTTTTTTTTTTTTTTTTTGGTGGTACCAGGGGTAGAACCCAGAGGCCCTCTGCCTCCGGGCTATACTCTGAGACCTATTTTATATTTTTCATTTGGAAACAGAGTCTCACTAAGTTGCTGAGAGCCTCACTAAGTGGCGGAGGCTGGCTTCGAACCTGTGAGATCCTCTTGTCTCAGCCTCCCAAGCGCGGGGATTACAAGCGTGCGCCACCACGCCTGGCTGATTTGGTGACTTTTTAGCATTCTACCTCAAACTGTACACCAAGCCAAGTTTGTGACTTTTGAAAAGAGAAAGCAGAAATGTGTGTAGAAATGTAGATCATGGGAGAGCACTTGCCTGTCATGTGTGAGGCCCTAGGTTCATTCCCTAGTACTGCAAAGAAAAAAATAAAGCCCTTTTTTTTGAGATAGGGACTCATTGTCTTGCTCAGCTCCAAACTCCTGGGCTTAAATTATCCTGCCTCAGTCTCCCCCCAAAGCATACCACCACACCACTCCCAGATAGCTGAGTTGATTTGCTCTTCTCGGTGCCCTTCGAAAAACTGACACCAGGGGGCAGGCTGTCACCTCTGTTCAATAGCCTGCCAGCCTCAGTCTTGGACCTGAAAGTTTAATCCAGACATTTGAAGTGTTTGGGTTGGCCTGTCTCCTCCCTCTACCTTTCTATTCCCCAAGCCAGAGCCAAGACTGACCCCTGAAGGTCAAAGTCACCTTGGCCCCACCCTTCCCCTTGGCTTCCAGGCTGCCAGTCCCCATTGCTATCAAAGGAGCATCTAATACACACACTCAAGAAGGGTCTTGTTAGTAGCCCTGCACTGTGGCACAGGCTTGTAATCCCAGTACTTGGGAGGCTGAGATGGGAGGATTGGATTGCAGGTTTGCAGACAGCCTCAGTTACTTAGGCCCTCCGCAATTTAGTGAGACCCTATTTCAAAATAAAGAATATAAAATAGAGCTGGAGATGTAGTTCGGAGGTAGAATGCCCCTGGGTTCAATCCAGGTGCAGTGGTGCACGTCTATAATGCCAGCTACTTGGGAGGCGGAGACAGGAGGATCACGTGGGTTCGAAGCCAGCCTCAGCTACTTAGTGAGGCTCTCAGCAACTTGGTGAGACCCTGTTTCCAAATTTAAAAGAAAAATGGTCTGGGAGTATAGCCCGGAGGTAGAAAGCCTCTGGGTTCC
This sequence comes from Muscardinus avellanarius, assembly GCF_963383645.1. NCBI lineage: Eukaryota > Metazoa > Chordata > Mammalia > Rodentia > Gliridae > Muscardinus > Muscardinus avellanarius. The sequence continues at coordinate 15,876,150 of NC_137802.1, read as the reverse complement.
ACCCCTAGTATCAAAAAAACAAACAAACAAATAAAAGATAAAACATAGCTCTTGGAGTGTAGCCCAGAGGTAGAAAGCCTCTGGGTTCCATCCCTAATACCAAAAAGAAGAAGGAAAAAAAAAAGTGCGAGGGCAGCCTCAGCAACTTAGACCTTAGACCATGTATCAAAATAAAAACAAAGCTGTGGCCACGCTTGTAATCCCAGCATTTGGTAGGCTAAGACAGGAGGTTCCAGGTTCGCGGACAGCCTCAGCTACTCAGTGAGGCCCTTTGCAACTCAGTGAGACCCTGTTTCAAAATAAAGAATAAAAAAGTTGGGCTGTGGGTATAGCTCAGAAGTAGAATGTCCCTGGGTTCCATCCCCAGCACGAAAGAAAGAAAGAAAGAAAGAGAAAGAAAGAAAGTGCTGGGAGTATAGCTCAGGGGTAGAATGACCTTGGTTTTAAGCCCTACTAGTGTGAATGCATTTACACACACACACACACACACACACACACACACACACACACACACTTTAAAGGGGTGGGGAGGCCGCGCGCTTGGGAGGCAGAGAAAGGAGGATCGGGCAGGTTCAAAGCCTGCTGTGCTGGCTTAAGAGACCCTGTTTCCAAATAAAAAAGTATAAAATAGGTATCTGGGATTGTAGCTCAGAGGTAGAAGGGCTTCCAGGAACCCTCACCAAAATAAATAAATGGGGGGAGCAAAGCTGGGCATGGTGGCGCACGCTTGTAATCCCAGCATTTGGGAGGCTGAGGCAGGAGGATTGTGGTTTGCGGACAGCTCAGCTACTTAGGTCCTTTGCAACTCAGTGAGACCTTGTTTCAAAATAAAGAATAAAAAATCAGGCTGGGGGTATAGATCAGAAGTAGAATGCCCCTGAGTTACATCCTCAGTACCGCAAAAATAAATAAATAAATAAATAAATAAATAAATAAATAAATAAATAAATGAAACAGGGGGATGGAGATGTTGGTAGAGTGGCCCTGGGTTCAATTCCCAGCACTGCATAAAGGAGGGAGGATGCTTGTAATACCTGAGAGGCTGAAACAGAAGGATCACAAATTTGAGGTCAGCCCTCCCAATTTTTTTTTTTTTTTTTTTTGCGCGTCTGGGGATGGAACCCAGGGGCATTCGACCCCCAAGCCACACCCCCTGCCCTACTTTTTTTATTCTTTATTTTGAAACCGGGTCTCACTGAGTTGCAAAGGGCCTCACTAAGTAGCTGAGGCTGTTCACGAACGGCAATGCTCTGGTCTCAGCCTCCAGAATGCTGGGATTACAAGCGTGAGCCACCACGCCCAGCTAGTCCCCAAAATTTAGCAAGATAAAAATAGGATGTGAGGGCGATCTGGCTGCGACATCTGTCACCCCACGTATCGCCAGGGCTGATTCGGCTGATCGGGCTGGCTAGGCGGGTGTCCCCTTCCTCCCTCACCACTCCATGTGAATGGTGGTCCTCCTGAAGCTGTTTGCTGAAAGAGGACGGCCTTCCCCAATAAAGGACCAGTCAAGGGTATATGTAGCTGCTCTCCCCTGCTGGAACCTTTAAACAAGCTCTCCAAACAAGAAATAAAAAGGGTTGGGGTGTGGCCTGGGAGTATATTGCCTTCAATACCCAGTACCAAAGAAATAGCTTTTTTTTTTTTTTTTTTTTTTGTGGGTCTGGGGATGGAACCCAGGGGCATTCGACCTCCGAGCTACACCCCCTGCCCTATTTTTTATTCTTTATTTTGAAACAGGGTCTCACTGAGTTGCAGAGGGCCTCACTAAGTAGCTGTAGCCGTCCACAAACTGCGATCCTCAGGTCTCAGCCTCCAGAATGCTGGGATTACAAGCGTGCGCCACCATGTCCGGCTAGCTGAAGCAATTCCTCTACCCCACACCATGGAAGCTCACAATAATTTCCGTTTATTTTCACCGTCAACAAGGCCTCTCCCTCGGTTCTGGTCTTTCTGTGCTGCGGGAATCTGCAGCCACAGCCCTTCTTCCTGGGGGAGGCCTCTGGGTCGGTGTCTGCGGAGCCGGTCTCTGACGACTGCCAGAGCTGGTGGGGACAGACAGGCTCCAACAGTTAGAGGTACCCAAGGAATGGCGTCACCTTCCTGCCAACTCCCTCAGGGCCTCTCTGTGGAAGCAGAAAGAGTGCCAGCCCTCGGCTTCAGTCAGGTCTTGGGCTCCCAGGGCCTTGTACAAGTCCATGGCCCCCTTGTTCCAGTCCAGAACTGCCAGGCGGAACTGGGAGCACCCCTGATCCAGGGCTACCTGTGGGGAGAAAACACCACTCCACTCACTGTCCTGCGGGCAAAAAGGGATCGCCTTTCTCACCCTCTCCTTCAAACGGGGCACTCCAAATATCCTTGCTTTTTCCAGGCCTAGCTTGTAGCTCCGGACCCTCTTCTCACCTCAGCCACCTTTTTGATTATTTTGGAACCAATTCCCTGACCTGTTGAAGGAAGAAAGAGGCAAAATGAAATATTGCTTGACTAGAAAAGGGGCAGGGGGTGGGGGTGGGGGTGGAGGATGCTCGTGTCCACCCGTCTCAGCCCCTGCCCAAGTACCCCGATAAGCCGGCATCACATAGATGTCTTCCAGGTAAATGGCGCGCCCCTTCCACGTGCTGTACACGAAGCAGTAGAGCCCGTAGCCCACCACACAGGGCTCTGAGAAAGACAGAAGCGTGGGGGGTAAGAGCTCTGGGAGGGAGGGGAACGGAGTCGGACTGGAGAGGGGCTCTTACCCTGTGGCTCCCCTGGTGCTAGAATCTCTGCTACCAAACAGTGATAGAAAGGATTCTCTCCAAAACCATCTGCTCTCAGGGCTGCAAAGATTGGAGGCGTGACCAAGAGGGAGAAAGAAGAAAGGTGTCTAAGCCCAACCAGGAGTTGCTGCGCGGGAAACCCATCCCTCCCTATTTCCCCGGACCGTCAGGGCTGCGCCCCGCCCCTACCTTCTTCACTAATCTTCACCTGATCCGAGAGTTTCTCGTACTCGGCCAGTTCCTACCGGGTGAGGACAGCGGCAAGGTTAGAGGCCACCGAGACCCCCGCTGCTCCGCTCCCGCTCCCTCCTCCCACTTCCCGGCTCGGCCCTGCCGCCCCCAACCCCTCCCCCTCTGGCGCCTGGGCTCCCGGCCCGCAGCCATCACCCGAATCAGCCTCAGGATGTGTCCACAGTCTCCCTCCTGGGCTTCTCGGATCCGCACGGAAGCCATCCCACGATCCCCAAAGCCAGGCCGGGCAACCGGAATACAAGCCTGGATCCCGAGAGGCCAGCAGAGGGACGTAAGGGTGTCACTGGCTCCCGGCGCGGATTCTGGCACTGGCCAGGCAGGCGGAGAGCGCGGTCTCGCGAGGCGGCCAGCACCAGGGTGGCCTGGACGTCCAGCCCCAGAGGCGCGCCCCCGCCAGCCAACCAGCCCGCTCCCCAGCCCGGCCTCCGCCTCCCACCGCCGGTCTTGTGACTGGGCCCCAGGCGGAGGCCAGAGCTTCCTCCGCGGACCTCCATCAGAGCTACCCCAGGCTCGGAAACAATCACGGAGCCAGGCGTGATGGCGCACTCCTGCAATCCAGTACTTGGAAGGCTTGAGCCTAGAGGGTCGCAGGTTCGAGGACAGCCTTAGCAACATATGGAGGCCCTCAGCAACCTAGCAGTAGCAACTTACTTAAAAGTAAAAAAAAAAAAAATAGGGCTGAAAAAATGTAAAAAATACCCCTGGGTTCCATCTCCAGCAACACAGACACACACAGTCCTTCTTGCTTCTCTGCAGTATACAATAATTACTGCTTTAGCTTTCAACGCTTACCGCCCACACATTCAGGCTCAAAGTCCCCCATGAACTTAAGACCGCTACCACAACCGCTGAACTACAACCCCGGCTCTATTTCCTTCAGCTATTTTTTATTATTTTATTTGAAACAGGGTCTCACAAGCCGGGCGTGGTGGCGCACGCTTGTAATCCCCGCGCTTGGGAGGCTGAGACAGGAGGATCGCACGAGTTCGAAGCCAGCCTCAGCTACTTAGTGAGGCTCTCAGCATCTTAAGTGAGACCCTGTTTCCAAATAAAATATAAAATGGGTCTGGGAGTATAGCCCGGAGGTAGAAAGCCTCCGGGTTCCACCTCAAGTACCACCAAAAAAAATAAATAAATAAATAAAATGAAACAGGGTCTCACTAAATTGTGGAGGGCCTCTTTAGGTAGCTGAGACTGGCCATGAACCCGTGATCCTCCTATTTCAGCCTCGCAAATACTAGATTTACAAGCATGCACTGCCAGGTCCGGCTAAACATTTGTATTTTAAAATGAGAGACTGGCCGGGCGTGATGGCGCACGCTTGTGGGAGGCTGAGACAGGATAGCAGGTTCCCAGGCCAGCCTCAGCAATTTAGCAAGGCCTTCTGCAACTTAATTGACTGTGTGTGTGTGTGTGTGTGTGTGTGTGTGTGTGTGTTACTGAGGCTTGAACCCAGGGGCATACTACTTCTGAACTACACACCCAGCCCTATTTTTATTTATTTATTTATATTTATTTATTTATTGTGGGTCTGGGGATGGAACCCAGGGGCATTTGAGCTCTGAGCTATACCCCCTATCCTATTTTGCATTTTTATTTTGAAACAGGATCTCACTAAATTGCAGAGGGCCTCACTAAGTAGCTGAGGCTGTCTGCGAACCGTGATCCTCTGGTCTCAGCCTCTCGAATGCTTGAATTACAAGCGTGCGCCACCACGCCCGGCTCCTATTTTATTTTTTAATTTTGAAACCGAGTTTCACCAGGTTGATGAGAGTTTCACTACTTGCTGAGGCTGACTTTTAACTGGGACTACAGACATGTGCCACCAGGCCCAGCACTGACCTTGTTTCAAAATTTAAAAATATCCCAGTACCTGGCCGGGCGTGGTGGCGCATGCTTGTAATCCCCGCACTTGGGAGGCTGAGACAGGAGGATCGCATGGGTTCGAAGCCAGCCTCAGCTACTCAGTGAGGCTTCCAGCAACTTAGTGAGACCCTGTTTCCAAATAAAATATAAAAAAAGGTCTGGGAGTAGAGCCCGGAGGTAGAAAGCCTCTGGGTTCCACTCCCAGTACCACCAAAAAAAAAAAAAAAAAAAAAAAAAAAAAAATATATATATATATATATATATATATCCCAGTACTTAGCAGGCTGAGACAGGAGGATCACAGGTTCATGGCCAGCCTCAACAACTTAGTGAGGTGCTCAGCAATTTAATGAGATCCTGTTTTCAAATTAATAAAAATAATAATAATAATATTATGGCTGGGGAAATCAGGCATGGTGGCGCACGCCAATAATTCCAGTACTTGGGGGCTGAGACAGAAGGACTGAAGATTCCGGGACAGTTTCAGCAACTTAGTGAGGCTGTCAGGAATTTAGTAAGACCCTGTTTCTAAATAAAAAATGAAATAGGGCTGAGAGTGTAGCTTGGAAGTAAAATGCCCCTGTGTTCAATCTCCTGCACCAAAAAAAAAAAAAAAAAAAAAGCTGGTCGTGGTGGCACATGCTTGTAATCCCAACATTTAGGAGGCTGAGACAGGAGAATCCAGGTTCAATGTCAGCCTCAGCTACTTAGTGAGGTCCTTTGCAACTCAGTGAAACCCTGTTTCAAAATAAAGAATAAAAAATAAGGCTGGGGGTTTTGCTCAGAAGTAGAATGCCCCTGGGTTACATCCCTAGTACCAAAAAATAAAAATAAAAATAAAAATAAAAATAAAAGCCGGGGTGTGGTGGTGCATGTTTGTAATCCCAGCATTTGGGAGGCTGAGACCAAAGGATCACGGTTCGCAGGCAGCCTCAGCTACTTAGTGAGGCCCTCTGCAACTCAGTGAGACCCGGTTTCAAAATAAAGAATAAAAAATAGGGCTGTGGGTGTAGCTCGGAGGTAGAATGCCCCCAGTACCACACACACACACACACACACACACACACACACACACACACACACACACGGTTTGGGCCGGGCATGGTAGTGCACGCTTGTAATCCCCACGCTTGGGAGGCAGAGACAGGAGAATCTTGCAGGTTCAAAGCCAGCCTTGCTGGTTTAAGAGACCCTGTTTCTAAATTTAAAAAATATATATATAAAATAGGTCTGGGAGTGTAGCCCGGAGGTAGAAGGGTTTCCAGGAACCCCAGTACCACAAAAAAAAAGGTTTGGGGGTACAATCTGGTGGTAAGAAGACTTCCAGAGCTGGGTGTGATGGTGCCACACAAATCCCAGCATTTGGGAGGCTGAGACCAGAGGATCGCAGTTTGTAGACAGCCTCAGTTACTTAGTGAGGCCCTCTGCAACTCAATGAGACCCTGTTTCAAAATAAAGATAAAAAAAAAGCCGCGTGTGGTGGTGCACGCTTGTAATTCCAGCATTCAGAAGGCTGAGACTGGAGGATCACGGTTTGCGGACAGCCTCAGCTACTTAGTGAGGCCCTCAGCAATTCAGTGAGACCTGGTTTCAAAATAAAGAATAAAAAATTGGGCAGGGCATGTAGCTCTGAGGTCAAATGCCTCTGTGGGAAAAAAGAAAAGAAAAAAAATATGGGCAGGGGTGTAGCTTGGAGGTTGAATGCCCCAGATGCACACACACACACACACACACACACACACACACACACACACAAGAGGACCTCCGGGTTCCATCCCCAGTACCACAAATTAATTAATTAGCTAATTAATTAATTTAATTTAATAAAAATAAGGCTGGAGGTATAGCTCAGAGGTAGAATGCCTCTGGGTCCAATCCCCAGTACCTAAATAAATAAAGAAAGAAATAAGGCTGGGGTAGTAATCCAGAGGTAGAATCCCCCTTGGTTCTATCCCCAGTACCAAAAATAAATAAAAGCCAACCATGGTGGCACACTTCTGTAATCTCAGTACCTGGGAGGCTAAGACAGAAGGATTGCAGGTTAGAGACCAGCCTCAGTAACCTAGGGAGACCTTGTTTCAAAAACAAAAAAAAAAAAAAAAAAATAAAAAAAGGACTAGTAGAAGCTCAGAGGTAGAATATCCTGAGTTCAATCCTCAGTACCATAAACAAATAAATAAAAGGGGTCAGGGTGTTGGGCGCAGTGGCACATGTCTGCAATCTCAGTACTTGGGAGCTGAGACAGGAGGATTGCAGGTCTGAGGCCAGACATTGGTAACTCAGTGACATCCTGTTTCAAAATAAAAAATAATCTCGGCATGATAGGGTACACCTGTAATCCCATTACTTGGGAGGCTGAGGCAGATGGAACACGGATTTGAGACCAGCCTCAGCCCTTTAGTGAGACTCTCAGCAACCTAGTATGACTCAGCTTCAAAACAAAAAAAGGGTTAAGCCGGGCTTGGTGGTGCATGTAATCCCAGCATTCCGAGGCTGAGACAGGAGGATCACAGTTCATGGACAGCCTCAGGTATTTAGCGAGGCCCTTTGCAACTCAGTGAGACACTGTTTCAAAATAAATAATTAAAAATAGGAATGGGGGTATAGCTCAGAGGTAGAATACCCCTGGGTTACATCCCCAGTACTGAAGAAAGAAAGGAAGAAAGAGCCGGGCGTGGTGGCGCACGCTTGTAATCCCCGCGCTTGGGAGGCAGAGACAGGAGGATCGCGCAGGTTCGAAGCCAGCCGCGCGCGCTGGCTTAGGAGACCCTGTTTCCAAATATAAAAATGTAAAAAGAGGTCTGGGAGTGTAGCCCGGAGGTAGAAGGGCTTCCAGGAAAGAAAACAAAAAGGCTAAGGATGTAGCTCAGAGGTAAAATGCCCCTGGGTTCAATCCCCAGTACCATTAAAAAAAAAAAAAAAAAAAAAAGAGCCAGGTGTAGTGGCGCACGCTTGTAATCCCAGCATTCAGGAGGCTGAGACAGGAGGATTCCGGTTCGCGAACAGCCTCAGCTACTTAGTGAGGCCCTCCACAGCTTAGTGAGACCCTGTTTCAAAATAAAGAATAAAAAATAGGGCAAAGGGTGTAGCTCAGAGGTCAAATGCCCCTGGGTTCTATCCCCAGTACTAAAAGAAGGGGGTTCAAGGAGAGGGTGATGAATTTCTGCTGGTAGACTGTTAGGCCCTGTAATAAAGGGATAAGGAAAATAATTAGGAGTGGGGGCAAGTCCTTTCTTAGAAGCCACTAAATCACACGTGAAGACAATACTTTCTTGTGAGCCAAGCATCTGACGCCTGGGAAGAGTTCAGACTAGACACCGGGCGCTGTGCCCACTTTATCTCAATCAACCCTCATTCTCAGCAATCCCATAAAGAAAGGATTATTTCCCTCATCTGACAGACAAGGACACTGTGGCTCAAAGGTGACGTGAGGTCACTCAGCCAGATACTTGAGATTCCCTGTCTCATCCCCGGCCCAGACGGAGGCTGCCACCTGAGGCAAGCAGGACCCTCTCCGGACCCCGGGTCTGCCGAGCGCCCTCCCTAAGTGAGGGGGACACTTGGAGAGAGAGTGGGGAGAAGAGCAGACCTGAGCAGACCAGTTCCCAAACCTCTCCTCTGGTGGGGGATGGTGATAGAGGGACTCTGTCCCTCACCCAGTTTGTTTTTGGAGGGGCCACAGGGTCAGTGTCCCAGTCTCCTGCCCCCCTTCCTCCCCCGGGGCAACCTTTAACCCTCCACCACCCATGCATTCAACGGCCTCCCCCACACATTGTCCTCACAGCTGTCCGCGCCACAGAGCCAACGGCTGCTGACGATGGACAGAGACCCGCTGGCCGCCTCACATGGGCTGCTGCTGCTGCTGCTGCTGCTAGGGCTGTCACCTCTTCCCCAGCACGGATGGGCCCTGGGACGCAGCCTCCCCACCCAGGTACAGAAGTGGGACAAGGTCCTTGGCCCATGTGTGTCCAGGTGGGCTACGCTATGGCTCTGTCCTTTTCTCCTCTGGCTCTGTGGCCGTGCCCCCACCCTTGACCTGACTTCACTGAACTTGTTTTCTTGCTTACAGGGGACCCAGGACCCTCCTGCGAAGCACCTCAGCCAGGGCCTGGGAACAGAGCCTGTCGCTGTCATGACTTTTGATCTCCGCAAGATCACCAAGTAGGGCTTTATCTAGCCTTTTTTTTTTTTTTTTTTGGTACTTGGGATGGAGCACAGGGGCATTCTACCTTTGAGCTACACCCCCCCCCAGCCCTATTTTTTAATCCTTTATTATTTTATTTTATTTTATTATTTGGTTTGAGGCCCTGGGGATTGAACTCAGGGGCATTCTACCTCCGAGCTATACCCTCAGCCCTATTTTTTTATTCTTTATTTTATTTTATTTTATTTATTTTGTGATTTGGGGATTGAACCCCAAGGGCTTTCTACCTCCGAGCTACACCCCAGCCCGACTTTTTATTATTTTGAAACATAGTCTCACTAAGTTGCAGAAGGCCTCACAAAGTAGTTGAGGCTGGCTGCGAACCCTGGATCCTCCTGTCTCAGCCTCCCAAGTACTGGGATTTCAAGCGTGCGCCACCACACCGGGCCCCTGGCTCCCTGACCTCCACTTCTCCTGACCCTCAAAGGGACAGCCCATACACAGCTTTCCCTTCCCTGTCCTTCCAGATCCTCCTCCTCCTTTGAGTTTCGAACCTGGGATTCAGAGGGAGTGATTTTTCATGGGGATGCCAATATTGAGGATGACTGGTTCGTGCTGGCACTCCGGGATGGCCGGCTGGAGATCCAGCTGCACAATGTCTGGGGCCAGCTCACAGTGAGTGCTGGAACTCGGCTGGATGATGGGCAGTGGCACCAGGTAAGCCCGTCTTGAGCTGGTCTCAGGAAGCCAGAACAGAAGCAAGTGGCTGGGCAGCCCTTTGCCTTGGGATCTCGTCTGATTGACACAAAACCCCCATTCACCCTGTGCAGGTGGAGCTGAAGAACGACGAGGACTCGGTACTGCTCTGGGTGGATGGGGAAGAGAAGCTGCTCCTGCGACAGGTGTCTGGGCCCCTCACCAGCAAACCCCAGCCCTTCATGAGGATTGCACTGGGCGGGTTGCTGTTCCCCATCTCCAAACTTCGGCTGCAGGTAACCATCTCAAAGGGGCAGGAACTCAGGCCAAGCCAAGCAAATATATAAGTTCAGACTTTAGGGAAAAGAGAGGGGACGAGGGTTGCGCAGGGGTGGGGGGAGAAGGGGAATCAAATGCTGTATCTCAGCGGGGTATAAACTGAGGGTGGGGAGGCTGGGACTGGAGCTCAGATGCCCTGATTTCAGCAGTCAGGCATCCTCCTTCCCTGTACCCATTCCTTCCAGTTGGTTCCTGCCCTGGATGGCTGCCTTCGCAGGGATTTCTGGTTTGGCCATCCGTCCCAACTGTCAGCGCCTGGCCCCTCTCGCCTCAGAAGCTGTGATGTGGACTGGCAGCCTGGGCTGTTCTTCCCTCCTGGGACTCATGCAGAATTCAGCCTCCAAGGTAGACTTCTTGGAACCTGTTTTTCCTTCTGTGGCCAGCTCCACCTTCCTCTGACTCCCTCCAACACTGGATCCTTCTCCCCACGAGGCGCAGCCTTAAGGCCTCAGGAGGGTCTTTCTCTCCACCACCCCCAGACATTCCCCAGCCTGGTGCAGAGCCCTGGGCCTTCTCTCTGGACCTGGAATTTAAGCTGGCAGCAGGCTCAGGCCGCCTCCTTGCCCTTGGGGCACCGCAGAACTCTTCTTGCCTCAGCCTTCACCTCCAAGAGCAAGTAAGGAGAGGGTGAGGTGCTGCCTGTTCAGGGGAGTCTAGTACTGTGGGGCAAAAGCCTCCAACATTTTAATATTAGGAAGGCTTAAGGGTGACCTTGGGGGCAGGAGAGCCAAGGACACATCCTGAAGCTGCCCATGGAGAAGCAAACAGCTTCTAGTTAGGTTACATGTTTATTTGGGGGTGGAGGTCATGTCCCAGAAGGTTAAACCAGGAAAATGGGGGCAGGATTTAAGTGGTGAGAAGAACCCATAGATGGAGGTGTGGCTGAGGGGCAGATCTGGGACCACAAGGAGTGGGCATGGCCCATTCTTTCCTACCTGACTTGTGTCTCTGTTCCACATACTACAGAAGGTGGTGGTGTCTTCTGGAGCGGGGCCCACGCTGGAGGTGCCCCTGGTCTTGGGACTCCCTCTTCAGCTGAGGCTGGGTATATCCAGTGTGGTCTTGAGCCAGGGACCCAAGACTGAGGTCCTCGCTGTGCTTCCTTTGAGCCTTGACTCCCTTCCCAACCTCTGGGCCCAGCCTCAGGGCCGTCTCTTCCTGGGAGCTTTACCAGGTAAGAAAGCCGCTCAAATTCCTCAGTACACCAAGGAAACCAGCTAAAGGGAGGGGACACATTTGCTAGGCAATCTCTGGGAGGGAAGAAGAAATGGCTGCAAAAAAGAGAGGAAAAGAGCTGAGGGTGTAGCTCTCAAGAGGTGGAGAGCAGACCTTGTCTAGTATACGTGAGGCCATGGGGTTCCAAACCTAGCACCCAAAAAAAGAAAAAAGATAACGGGCAGTGGATGAAATTGCTGCTTGAAGGCCGGGCGTAGTGGCGCACACTTGTAATCCCCGCGCTTGGGAGGCTGAGACAGGAGGATGGCACAGGTTCCAAGCCAGCCTCAGCTACTCAGTGAGGCTCTCAGCAACTTAGTGAGACCCTGTTTCCAAATGAAATATAAAATAGGTCTGGGAGTATAGCCCGGAGGTAGAAAGGCCCTGGGTACCACAAAAAAAAAAAAAAAATTGCTGCTTGAAATTCAAGTTAGAGACTTGGAAAAGTGAGCAATTTCCAGATTCAAGCCATCCTAATGCATTATTGCCACCTCCCCCAGGAGAGAACTCTTCCGCCTCCTTTTGCTTGGATGGCCTGTGGGCACAAGGACAAAGACTGGATGTGGACAGGGCTCTGAACAGAAGCCAGGACATCTGGACTCACAGCTGCCCCCGGAACCTGGGCAATGGCACCGGTACTGCCCATTAAGGCCTCTTTGGATGTGGCTCACCCGATTATTCAATAAACATTTACTGTGCAATGGCAGGGGGCCAGGCTCAGTGTCGAGCATCGATAGAATCCATTGAATAGCAAAAGTGATCCAAGGTTCTGCCTTCTGTTGTATATATGTGTGTAGGGTTGGGTCCTGGAGATTGAACCCACGGGCAATCTACCTCTAAGCTACTGAGCTACACCCCCAGCCCTATTTTCTTTACTGTGTGTGTGTGTGTGTGTGTGTGTTACTAGGGATTGAACTCAGTGACATCCTATGTACTCAGCTCTATTTTATTTTTATTTTGAAATAGGGTCTCTATCCGGGTGTGGTGGCACAAGCTTGTAATCCCAGCATTTGAGAGGCTAAGACTGGAGGATGGCGGTTCACGGACAGCCTCAGCTATTTACTGAAGCCCTCCACAACTCAGTGAGGCCCTGTTTCAAAATAAAGAATAAAAAATAGACCAGAGGGTGTAGCTCGGAGGTCGAATGCCCCTGGGTTCCATCCCCAGACCCGCAAAAAAAAAAAAAAAAAAAAAAAAAAAAAAAAAATATATATATATATATATATATATATATATATATATATATATATATAAATTAAAAAAATAGGGTCTCACTAGATTAAGAGTCTCACTATATTCTGAGGCTGTCCTCGAACCTGTGATCTTCCTGTCTCAGCCTCCCAAGTACTGGGATTTCAGGCATGTCCTACCATGCCTGGCTCTTTATGTTCTTTTTCCTTCCTTCCTTTTTTTTTTTTTTTCCTTTTTCTTGGTATTGTGGATTGATCCCAGAAGCATTCTACCTCTGAGCTACAGTTATATTTTGGAAAAAGATCTAGGCTGCAGAGGGCCTCACAAGGTTGCTGATGTTGTCCACAAACCTGTGATTCTCCTGTCTTAGCCTCCCAAGTACTGGAATTACAAGTGTGCACCACCACTCCCAGATTTTTTCCTTTTTTGTTATTTTTCATTTGTTTGTTTGTTTATTTATTTTGTGGGCCTGGGAATTGAACCCAGAAGGAGTCTACCTCTAGGCTATACCCCCAGCCCTATTTTATTTTTATTTATTTATTTTTTGTTTTGTGGAACTGGGGATTGAGCCCAGAGGCATTCTTTGTGGTTCTGGGGATGGAACCCAGGGGCATTGTACCTCCTAACTACATCCCCAGTCCTGTTTTCTAGCCTTTTAATTTTTATTTTATTATTATTATTATTATTATTATTATTTGTAGGTTTGGGGATGGAACCATGGGGCATTTGACCTCTGAGCTACACCCCTTGCCCTATTTTTTTTTTCTTTATTTTGAAACAAGGTCTCACTAAGTTGCAGAGGCCTCACTAAGTAGCTGAGACTGTCTGCGAAGGATCTGGTCTCAGCCTCCCAAATGCTGGGATTACAAGCATGCACCACCATGCCTGGCTCCCCCTCCCCCCTTCTTCTTTTGAAACAGGTTCTTGCCAGGTTGCTGAGAGTCTGATAACTGGCTGATGCTGTCCTCGAACCTATTATCCTCCTGTCTCAGCTCTCTCCAGTACTAGGATTACAGGTGTATGCCACCATGACTGGCTTATTTTCTATTTTGAAACAGGGTCTCACTAAGTTGCTGAGGGCTTTGCTAAATTGCTGAGGATGACCTCAAACCTGCAATCCTCCTGTCTCAGTCTCCCAAGTACTGGAATTACAAGTATGTGCCACCACACTTGGTTGGTCCCAGGCTAACAAATACATGGATAGTTGAGAAATCTATAAGCACCATTTAGTTGTGTGATCCAGCTAGGCATAGTACCACATGCCTGTAATCCCATTACTTGGAAGTTGAGACAGGAGAATCACAGGTTCAAGGTCAGCCTCAGTAAATTAGTGGTACACTCAGCAACTTAGTGAGACCCTGTTTCAAAATAAAAAATAAAAGCTGGGCATAGTGGCACATGCTTGTAATCACAGTACTGAGGAAGCTGAGACAGGAGGATCGCAGGTTGACAGTCAGCCTTAGTTACTTAGTGAGGACACTCCACAAATTAGTGAGACTGTTTCAAAATAAAGAATAAAAATAGGGCTGGGAGTGTAACTCAGAGATAAAATGCCCTTGGCTTCCATCCCCAGTGCCACTAAATCAATAAGTGAGTAAATACACACATACATACATACATACATACATACATACATACATACATAAGGCTGTAGATTAGCCAGGCATAGTGGTGCATGCTTGTAATCCAGTACTTGGGAGGCTGAGACAAGAGCATCACAAATTCAGAGCAGCCTCAGCAGTACACTGAGACTAATCAACCTAATGAGACCTTGTTTCAAAATAAAACTATAATAGGGCTAAGGGTGTAGTTAAGAGATAGAATGCCCCTGGGTTCAATCCCCAGTCCCCCCCACACACACACACACACAAAAAATGTCTGAGTGAGAGGCTGAGAGGGGAGGGATTATAGGTTCAAGTACAGCCAGGAGCCTCCTCTCTCCCCAACATCTGTTCCTTCGGCCTTCCTATCTCAGAGGTCAGTTGTCTTCCTTATTCTGGTCCCTGGACTGGGGATTGCTGCCCAGGGAAGAAGCAGCAGGGGGCGTGAGAGAATCACTGAGAGATGGGTCAGGGGCTCTGGGGAAACAGTGAGACCCTGTTTCCAAATTTAAAAAATTATAAAAATAGGTCTGGGAGTATAGCCCAGAAGTAGAAAGCCCCTGGGTTCCACCCCCAGTACCACCGAGAGAGAGAGAGAGAGAGAGAGAGAGAGAGAGAGAGAGAGAGAGAGAGAGAAAAGAAGAAAAAGGAGGAGGAGGAGGAGGAGGAGGAGGAGGAGGAGGAGGGGAGGAGGAGGAGGGGAGGAGGAAAGGGGGGGGGAGCACACCTGTAATCTGTAATCTTAGTACTTGGGAGGCTGACACAGGAAGATTGCAGGTTCAAAGCCAGCCTCAACAACATAGTGAGGTCCTCCTCAATTTAGTGAGAGCTTGTTTTAAATAAAATAGAGCAGGGGGTGTAGCTCAGAAGCAGAATGCCTCTGGTTTCAATCCCCAGAAACACACACACACACACACACACACACACACACACACACACACACAGCAAAGGGCAGGACAGACAAGAGGTGGGGCTCAATGGTAAAGTCCTTTCCCAGCATATGCGGGGCCCTGGCTGCCATCCCCAGCCCTGCGCAGAAAAGAAAAAAAAAAGGGTGGGGGGAGAATAGTGGGAAAAAGTAGGCGTATCTCTTGAACCCAGTGGCATTGTACCTCCAAGCCACACCCCAGGACTATTCTATTTTGAAACAGGGTTTTGCTAAATTGCTGGGGCTGGCTTCCAATCTGTGATCCTCCTGTCTTAGCTTTTAAATACTGGTATTATAGAGATGAGCCACCCCTGGCTTCTCCTACTCCTTGCCCTTGCTTTGTTCCCAGATGAATTTATCTCTACTCCATTAAATAGAAACTGGTTGGTACCGGTTTCAATTGGGAAGGACAGACAGATTCAGGACTGACAGTCTCTGTCCTCAAAGAATATGTGGAGAATCAAGGTGCTCCAGCCCCTCCCTGGGGAAACCTTATGCCCAAACCCCCAGCTGCCACCCCAGCTCCCCACCTTCCACCCTCTTTGGGATTCTTGTATCCCTGCCTGCTAAGGAGCCTTGGGGCTCCAGCCTGTATTCCTCACCTCTAAACCTAACCCCTCTCAAGAACTGGTAACTCGTACCCATGTCCCCAGACCCCATGGGAATGAACAATGTCCCGACCTTGCAGTTTCTTACAAGGATCTGACTGCCAGTAACCAAGGCAACTGGATGTCATTTATTAGGCCAATGGTCTCCTTCAGCAGAGGTCAGCCTGGACCTACATGACCCAGGAAAAGGAGGCTTCTGTATCATAATCCCAGTACTTGGGAGGCTGAGATAGTAAGATCACAGGCTCAAGGTCAGCCTCAGCAACAGAGTGAGACCTTCAGCAATTTAGTGAGACCTTGTTTCACTTTTTAAAAAATTTATTTATTTGGCCAGGCGTGGTGGCGCATGCCTGTAATCCCTGGGCTTGGGAGGCTGACACAGGAGGATCACACAGGTTCGAAGCCAGCCTCAGCTACTTAGTGAGGCTCTCAGCAACTTAGTGAGACCCTGTTTCCAAATAAAAATATAAAAATAGGTCTGGGAGTATAGCCCGGAGGTAGAAAGCCTCTGGGTTCCATCCCCAGTACCACACACACAAAACAATTATTTATTTATTTATTGGTACACGGATTGAACCCACAAACTTTCAACCTCCTATCTACACCACCAGTCCTATTTTATTTTTTATTTTGAAACAGGGTCTCACTAAATTGAGGAGGCTTCCCTAAGTTGCTGTGGTTGGCTTTGAACCTGTGATCTTCCAGTCTCAGTCTCCCAAGTACTGGGATTACATGTGTGTACCACCACACCCAGGTGTGAGACTTTGTTTCAATATTAAAAAAAAAAAAAAAAAAAAAAGCCCAGGGATGGTGGCACATGCTTGCAATCCCACTACTTGGGAGTCTGAGACAGGAGGATTGTAGGTTCAAAGACAGCCTCAGCAAGTAGTGAGGCTCTCAGCAACCTAGAAGACCCTATTTCAAATTAGGAAAAAAAAAAAAAAAAGCCAGGCATGGTGGCTTGTAATCCCAGTACTTGGGAGGCTGAGACAGGAGGATCAAAGGTTTGTGGCCAGCCGGGCGTGGTAGCGCACGCTTGTCATCCCTGCGCTTGGGAGGCAGAGACAGGAGGATCGAGCAGGTTCGAAGCCAGCCGCGCGCGCTGGCTTAGGAGACCCTGTTTCCAAATAAAAATGTAAAAATAGGTCTGGGAGTGTAGCCCGGAGGTAGAAGGGCTTCCAGGAACCCCAGTACCACCAAAAAAAAAAAAAAAAAAAAAAAAAAGGTTTGTGGCCAGCCTCAGCTACTTAGTGAGGCCTTCTGCAACTTAGTGAGACCCCGTTTTTAAATAAAAGGGCAAGCTGGGCGTGGTGGCACACGCTTGTAATCCTCGCGCTTGGGAGGCTGAGACAGGAGGATCGCGCAGGTTCGAAGCCAGCTTCCGCTACTTAGTGAAGCTCTCAGCAACTTAGTGAGACCCTGTTTCCAAATAAATTATAAAAAAAAAAAAGGTCTGGGAGTATAGCCTGGAGGTAGAAAGCAAATAAATAAATAAATAATAAAATAAAAATAATAATAAAAAAATAAAATAAATAATAGGGCAGGGAGTATAGCTGAGAGGTAGAATGCCCCTGGGTTCAGTTTCTAGTAATACAAACACACACACACACACACACATACACATGGGGGTGGAGGGAGAAGTCAGGTGATTTGACACACACTTAGGAGGCTGAAACAGGAGGGTCCACTGGTTCAAAGCCAACCTCGGCAATTTAGTGAGACCCTGTTTCCAAATGGAAAGAAAAAATAATAGGGCTGGGGATGTAGCTTAGAGGTATAATACCCCTGGGTACAACCCCCAGTACTAGAAAAAATAATACTACACTTGATCTTAGCCAAAGGGCTGAGAAACAATACCAAAAATAATAATAAATGAATAAATTAAATTAAACAAATAAACAAACTGGGCATGGTGGCACACACTTGTCATCCCAGTTGGGAGGCTGGTTGAACTGCAGGTCTGTGGCCAGCCCCAGCAACTTGTGAGGCCCTCCACAATCTAGCGAGACTCTATATCAAAATAAAGAATAAGCTAGGTGTGGCGGCACACACTTGTAATCTCAGTATTTAGGAGGCTGAGACAGGAGGATCAGCGGTTCATAGACAGCTTTGCAGACAGCCTCAGCTATTTAGTGAGGCCCTTTGCAACTCAATGAGACCCTGCTTCAAAAAGAAGAATAAAAAAAATAGAGCTGGGGGTGTAGCTCAGAGGTAGAATACCCCTAGGTTCCATCCCAAGTACTGCAAAAAAAATAAATAAATAAAATAAATAATAAATAAGTAAATAAAATAAAGGATAAAATAGGCTTGGGGGTATATCCTGGAGGTAGAACATCCCTAGGTTCCATCTCCAGTACAAGAAAGAAAGAACAAAAGAAAGAACGAAAGAACGAAAGAAAGAACGAAAGAAAGAAAGAAAGAAAGCAAGAAAGTGACTAAACCCGGCATGGTGGTGCATGCCTATAATCCCAATACTTGGGGGCTGAGACAGGAGGATCACAGGTTCTAGGCCAGCTTCAGAGAGGCCCTTGATAAAATAAAAATTAAAGCCAGCATTGTAGTACACACTAGTAATTCCAGTACTCCAGAGGCTGAGACAGGAGGATTACAGTGTTGAAGCTAGCCTCGACAATTTAGCGAGGCCCTCTGCAACTTAGTGAGATCCTGTTTCCAAATAAGAAATACAAAGCTGGGACTGGCGGTGCACACTTGTATTCAGGATTGCAGTTTGTGGCCAACCTCAGCTACCTAGTGAGGCCCTTTGCAACTCAGTGACACCCTGTTTCAAAATAAAAAACAAAAGCCGGGCGTGGTGGCACACACTTGTAATCTCAGCACTTGGGAGGCTGAGACAGGAGGATCGCGCAGGTTCGAAGCCAGCCTCAGCTACTTAGTGAGGCTCTCAGCAACCTAGTGAGACCCTGTTTCCAAATAAAATATAAAATAGGTATGAGAGTATAGCCTGGAGGTAGAAAGCCTCTGGGTTCCACCCCTAGTACCACTAAATAAATAAATAATAAATAAATAAATAAATAAATAAATAAATAAATAAAATAGAGCTGGGCGTGGTAGCGCACGCTTGTAATCCCTGCGCTTGGGAGGCTGAGACAGGAGGAGCGCATGGGTTCGAAGCCAGCCTCAGCTACTTAGTGAGGCTTTCAGCAACTTAGTGAGACCCTGTTTCCAAATAAAATATAAAAAAAGGTCTGGGAGTATATACCGGAGGTAGAAAGCCTCTGGGTTCCATCCCCAGTACCACCAAAATAAATAAATAAATAAATAAATAAATAAATAAATAAATAAATAAATAAAATAAAATAAAAAATAGGGCTGTAGGTATATAGCTTGGAGGTAGAATGACCCTGGGTTCCATCCCCACCAGTTCCACCAAAAAAAAAAAAAAAAAAAAAAAGAAATATATATATATTCAGACTGAGGGTTTAACTCAGAGGCAAAATGCCTCTGAGTGCCACACCAAAAAATATATATATATAAAAATAGGACTAGAGGTGTAGCTCAGAGGTAGAATGTCCTTGGATTCAATAATAATAATAATAATAATAATAATAATAATAATAATAATAATAATAAATGTAAAAGGACTGGGGATGTATAAAGCACCCCTGGGTTAGATTCCTAAGTACCAAAAAAAAAAAGACAACCACAATTCCTACTGTTGGGGGGTACAAGCAGCCTAAACAAAACCAACCAACACAAAACAAATTAATGAGCAGCATGATTGTGGCCTTGTGAAGGCAATACAATTCTATAATATAAACTGTGGTGGCACCTGTCTATCATCCCAGTACTTGGGAGGCTGAAGCAGGAGGATCATAGGTTTGAAGGCAGCCTCCGCAACTTAGTGAGGCTGACAGCAATTTTAGGAGCTCCTGTTTCAAAACAAAAAACAAAACAAAACAAAAAACTAAAACTAGGGCTGGGGTGTAACTTGGAGGTAGTTTGTCCTTTGGTTCAATCCACAGTACTATACAAACACCAAAAAAATTCTATAATCTAATAGACGGAGGAGGGGAAGGTCACGTGGTCAGGGCGGCCACCGAGATGGTGTCACTTGATCAGAGTCCTGAATAATGAAGGGCGGGTGGGGGGGTCTGGGAGGTGAGTGAGCCTTCAGAAGGGGGCTCAGGAGCCTATGTACACCTGGGCACGCACCAAGGGTGCTGAGTGGCAACTTCCTGACCCTGTGTCCCTGGACTCTCCCAGAGGCTAGCTATTCTCTTCCCTCTCCACCCTGCCCTCTCCAGGACACTGTGCCCCCAACTTCTCTTTCTCCAGCCTGCCCTAGATTCCAGGATTCCTGATTACTGTCCAGGGCTGTCTGCACTCTTTCATTAGAGCTGACTTTGCTTAGACAGAGACTTTGCCAGGGCCCACCAAGGGCACCTACGGATGCCTGTCCAACATCCCCTCCTCCCCACACCCCCCAAAGAAACTCCCCAGACCTTGGCAGCACACCCTGCGGCCTCCAGACCTGGCCTACCGCTCTCTCCACTCTGTGAGCTGCCCCGCTCCCTCCCCCACTCTCTTCCCTGTCTGCCCCCACCCTCGCTTTCAACTAACATTTATTGGCTACTGACAGTATGCCAAGCACTGTGTTAGGTAGTCCACAAGGACTCTGAGGGCTTGGTACTGGCCCTGGGAAACATGGTCTTGGAGGTACACATGTAAAATACTTTCAAAGGACAGGACATGGTGGCACATGCCTGTAATCCCAGTACTTGGGAGGCTGAGACAGGAGGATCACAGGTTCATGACCAGCCTCAGCAGTTTAGGAAGATTCAGTTACCTAGAGAGACTATTTCAAAACAAAAAATAAAAAGGGCTGAAGTATAGCTTGGAGGTAAATTGCCCCTGGGTTCAATTCCCAGTATCACACACACATTCACAGCAAATAAATAAATAAATAAATGCTTTCATAGGGCTGAACATGATGGTGCATGCCTGTAATCCCAGTACTTGGGAGACAGAGACACAAGATTTGTAAACTGGAGGCCAGCCCTGGGCAATTTAGCAAAATGCTGTCTCAAAATAAAAATAAAAAAAGGGCTGTGGGTGCATCTCAGTGGTAGAGCACCCTGGATTCAATTTCTAGTACCACAAAACAAAACAAACACATCTTTCAGAGTAGGGGCACAGTATAATGTATAGGGGTACACCTATAATGCCAGCACTTGAGAGGCAGAGACAGAAGGATTGCGGCCAAGCAGGTTTGAGACAGCAGGTTTGAGGCCAACCTCAGTAAGTTAGCAAGGCCCTCAGTAATTTAGCAAAAGTGTGTTTCAAAACAGAAAATAAACTGGGCATGGTGGTGAATGCTTGTAATTCCAGCATTTGGGAGGCTGAAACAGGAGGATCTGGGTTCGCAGCCAGCCTCAGCTACTTAGTGAGGACCTTTGCAACTCAGTGAGACCCTGTTTCAAAATAAAAAAAATAAGCTGGGGGTGGTGGCGCACGCTTGTAATCCCCACACTTGGGAGGCTGAGACAGGAGGATTACATAGGTTCAAACCCAGCCTCAGTTGGTTTAAGAAACCCTGTTTCCAAATAAAATATAAAATAGGTCTGGGAGTGTAACCCAGAGGTAGAAGGCCCCTGTGTTCCATACCCAGTACCACCAGTAAGTAAGTAAGTAAATTAATTAATTAATTTGAAAAAAACAAAATAAAAAATAGGGCTGGGAAGCTGGGCGTGGTGGCGCACGCTTGTAATTCCTGCTCTTGGGAGGCTGAGACAGGAGGATCGCATAGATTTGAAGCCAGCTCAGCTACTTAGTGAGGCTCACAGCAACTTAGTGAGACCCTGTTTCCAAATAAAGTATAAAACAGGTCTGGGAGTGTAGCCCTGAGGTAGAAAGCTGCTGGGTTCCACCCCTAGTACCACCAAAAAAAAAAAAAAAAAAAAAAAAAAAAAATATATATATATATATATATATACACACACACACACACACACACACACACACACACACATATATATATGTATGTGTGTGTGTGTGTGTGTGTGTGTGTGTGTGTATATATATATATATATATATATATATATATATAGGCTGGGAGTGTAGCTCAGAGGTAAAATGCCCCTGAGTTCCATCCCCAATACTGCAAAAAGGTAAATAAATAAATAAATAAGAGCCGGGCATGGTGGCACAGGCTTGTAATCCCAGCACTTGGGAGACAGGAGGATGCAGCTTGCTGACAGCCTCAGCTACTTAGTGAGGCTCTTTGCAACTCAGTGAGACCCTGTTTCAAAATGAAGAATAAAAAAAGAGCAGGAGGTGTAGCTCAGAGGTCGAATGCCCCTGGGTTCCACCCCCACACCTAAAAAAAAAAAAAAAAAAAAAATCCACCTTTCATAGGTGGGTGAAACACCAGAGAGTCTTAGTTCTACCAAGTAGCATCAAACAGGTGAGTTGTTAGATGTGCAAAGGTAAACAGATGGCTAAATCTTTCTTGCTCTTTTTTTCTCTCTTTTTTTAAATTGGAGATTGAACTCAGGCGCACTTTACCCCTGAGCTACACCCCAAGATAATTTAATTTTTTGCTTTTTTAAACAGGTTCTCACTAGGTTGCTGAGGCTGTGCTTCTACTTGCAATCCTCTTGTCTCAATCTCCCATGAACTCACAGTTGTGAGCCACCATGCTCGGCACTATCTTCCTCCTCCTCCTCCTCCTCCTCCTCCTCCTCCTCCTCCTCCTCCTCCTCCTCCTCCTCCTCCTCCTCCTCCTCTTCCTCCTCCTCCTCCTCCTCCTCTTTCTTTTTTATTTGCAGTACTGGAGATGGAGGGGGGCATTCTACCTTCAATCTATTTTACTTTTTTTTTTCTGGGTGGTACTGGGGTTCCTGGAAGCCCTACTTCCAGGCTACACCCCCAGACCTATTTTATACTTTTTTTAAATTTGGAAACAGGGTCTCTTAAACCAGCGCGGCTGGCTTCGAACCTGCGCGATCCTCCTGTCTTCGCCTCCCAAGCACGGGGATTACAAGGATGTGCCACCACGCCCGGCTTCTACCTTCAATCTAAACCCCCAGCCCTAGTTTTTATTCTTTATTTTGAAACCAGGTCTCACTGAGTTGCAGAGGGCCTCACTAAGTAGCTGAGGCTGTCAGCAAACCATGATCCTCCTATCTCAGCCTCCCAAATGCTGGGATCACAAATGTGTTCCACTATGCCCAGCTCGACACTAAATCTCTTTAACGCTCAATATTTCCAAGTACAAAATGGGAAGGTTACCTATCTACAGGGTTGCTCTAAACATTTGATAAAATCATATAGGGAAAATGTCTATTATAGTGCTTGGCATATGGAAAGTGCTTAACCATTCGACATGGTGCTTTTATTTTAGTCTCAGGCACAGTTGTCGAAGAAGCTGCTGAATATAAGAATGATGAAGGACCTGGGCATGGTGGTATAAATCTGTAATCAGTCCTTGGGAGGCTAGACAGAAGGATTGCAGGTTCGAGAACAGCCATAGCAAGTAGTAAGACTTTCATCAAACTAGTGAGACACTGTTTTAAAATAAGACTAAAAAATAGCCCTGGAGGTATATAGCTCAGAGGTAAAATGCCCTTCGGTTCAATCCCTGGTAGCACAAAAATAAATAAGTAAATAAATACACTGGGCGTGGTGGTGCACACTTGTAATCCCAGCATTCAGGAGGCTGAGACCACAGGATCGTGGTTCGCAGACAGCCTCAGCTACTTAGTGAGGCCCTCTGCAACTCAGTGAGACCCAGTTTCAAAATAAAGAATAAAAAATAGGGCTGGGGGTGTAGCTCAGAGGTCGAATGTCCCTGGGTGCCATCCCCAGACCCACAATAAATAAATAAATAAATAAATAAATAAATAAATATTAAAAATAAGAGACAGGGGTGGTGGTGCATACATGTAATCCCAGTATTTGGGAGGCTGAGACAGGAGGATCACATGTTCCAAGACAGCCTCAGCAAATAGAGAAACTCTCATCAACCTAGCGAGACCCTTTCCCCAAATAAGAAATAAAATTGGGCTGGGGTGTAGCTCAAAGGTAGAATGACTCTGGGTTCAATCCCCAGTACCACAAAATAAATATAAATAAATAAATGAGTAAATAAATAAATAAAGCTGGGCATGATGGCACAGGCTTGTAATCTTGTAATCCCGGTACTTGGGAGGCTGAGACAGGAGGATCGCGGTTCGCCGTTCAGCTACTTAGTGAGGCCCTTTACAACACAGTGAGACCCAGTTTCAAAATAAAGAATAAAAAAATAGAGCTGGGGATGCAGCTCGGAGGTAGAATGCTCCGAGTTCCATCCCTAGTACTGGGAAAAGAAAAAAAAAAAAGCTTGGTGTCTAGCTAAAAAAACACATACACAGCCAAGAGTGGTGGTACATGTCTGTAATCTCAGTACTTGGGAAGGTGAGACAGGAGGATCGAAGGCTGGAGGACAGCCTCAGCAAATAGCGAGACTCGTCAACCTAACGAGACCCTGTTTCAAAACAGAGTAAGTGCCAGGTGTAATGGCGCACGCTTGTGATCCCAGCATTTGGGAGGCTGAGACAGGAGGATCGCTGTTCAAGAACAGCCTTAGCTACTTAGTGAGGCTCTCTGCAACTTAGTGAGACCTTGTTTCAAAAGAAAGAATAAAAAATAGAAACCTGAGCATGGTGATGCACACTTGTAATCCCAGCATCTGGGAGGCTGAGACAGGAGGATCTGAGTTCGCAGACCGCCTCAGCTACTTAGGGAGGGCCTTTGCAACTCAGTGAGACCCTTTTTCAAAATAAAGAATAAAAAAATAGGACTGGAGGTATATCTAAGAGGTAAAATGCCCCTGGGTTCCATTCCGAGTAACACACACACACACACACACACACACACACAAAAAAAAAAAAAAAAAAAAAAAAAAAAAGAATAATAAATAGGGCTGGGGGTGTAGCTCAGAGGTAGAATGCCCCTGGGTTCTATCCTTAGTACCCCAAACAAACAAACAAACAAATAAACAAACAAACAAAAAAACCCCACAAGTTTTCTACCCAGTGGCTCAAGAAAAACCATAGGTGATGATAGCCTTGATTCCTCTTTCCCCCATCCTCACTTGACTCCATTTCCAAAATAGATCCCTGGGTAAGCCAGTCACATCTCTCACCCAGACTGCCTGCTGCAAAGCCTGGTCTCCTTGCTTCTCATGGCCCCATCTCCACAAGGCCGCCATAGTGATTTCCATTACTTTTCTTTTCTTTCTTTCTTTCTTTTTTTTTTTTTTTGGTACTGGGGTTCCTGGAAGCCCTTCTACCTCCGGGCTACACTCCCAGACCTATTTTGTACTTTTTATTTGGAAACAGGGTCTCCTAAGCCAGTGCGGCTGGCTTTGAACCTGCGCGATCCTCCTGTCTCTGCCTCCCAAGCGCTGGGATTACAAGCGTGCGCCACCACGCCTGGCTCTTTTTTTTTTCCTACAGTACCAGGGATGGAACCCAGGGGCATTCTGTCTCTGAGCTACACACCCACACACCCAGCCCTTTTTTTTTTTTTTTTTTTTTGTGGTATTGGGATTCCTGGAAGCCCTTCTACCTCCAGGCTACACTCCCAGACCTAGTAATATATATATATATATATGTGTGTATGTGTATGTGTATGTGTATGTGTATGTGTATGTGTATATGTATATATGTATATATTTTTTTAACTTTTTTTTCCTGGAAGCCCATCTACCTCTGGGCTACACTCCCAGACCTATTTTGTACTTTTTTTGGAAACAGGGTCTCCTAAACCAGTGCGCGCAGCTGGCTTCGAACCTGCACATACTCCTGTCTCCGCCTCCCAAGCGCGGGGATTACAAGCGTGCGCCACCACACCCTGCTATATATATAATTTTTTTTTTTAATTTGGAAACAGGGTCTCTTAAGCCAGCACGGCTGGCTTCAAACCTGCGCGATCCTCCTGTCTCTGTCTCCCAAGTGCGGGGATTACAAGAGTGCACCACCACGCCCGGCCCCAGCCCTATTTTTTATTCTTTATTTTGAATCAGGGTCTCACTGAGTTGCAGAGGGCCTCGCAAAGTAGCTGAGGCTTTTTGCAGACCGGGATCCTCCTGTCTCAGTCTCCCGAATGCTGGGATTATAAGTGTGTGCCACCACACCCGGTTTGCATATTTTATTTTGAAACAGCATCTCACTAGATTGTTGAGGGCCTCAAAAGTTGCTGAGGCTGCCCTCAACCTTAGATCCTCCTGTCTCAGCCTCCCAAATATTGGGGTTACATGTTTTTACTATCACATCTGGTTTATTTATTTGTTTATTTTTATTTTTGTGTTCCTGGGGATTAAACCCAGGGACACTCTACCATTGAGCTGTATCTCCAGTCCTTTTTATTTATTTATTTATTTTGTTTTGCAGGTCTAGGGATGGAACCCACGGGCATTTGACCTCCAAGCTACCCCTTACCCTATTTTTTATTCTTTCTTTTTTTTTTCTTTTTTTTTTTGGTGGTACTGGGGTTCCTGGAAGCCCTTTTACCTTTGGGCTACACTCCCAGACCTATTTTATTTTGGGAAACAGGGTCTCTTAAGCTAGTGCAGCTGGCTTCGAACCTGTGCGATCCTCCTGTCTCTGCCTCCCAAGCACGGGGATTACAAGTGTGCGCCACCACTCCCGGCTTCTTTCTTTCTTTCTTTCTTTCTTTCTTTCTTTCTTTCTTTCTTTCTTTCTTTCCTTCCCTCCCTCCCTCCCTCCCTCCCTCCCTCCTTCCTTTCTTTCTTTCTTTCTTTCTTTCTTTCTTTCTTTCTTTCTTTCTTTCTTCTTTCTTTCTTTCTTTCTTTGTGGTACTGGGGATGGAACTCAGGGGCCTTTAACCCCCGGGCTACAGTTCCAGACCTTTTTTATATTTTATTTGGAAACAGGGTCTCTTAAGCCAGTTGAGGCTGGCTTCAAACCTGTGCTATCCTCCTGTCTCAGCCTCCCAAGCACAGCTATTACAAGTGTGTGCCACCATGCCTGGCTATTCTTTATTTTGAAACAGTCTCACATAGTTGCATAGGACCTCACTAAGTACCTGAGGCTATCTGCGAACTGCGATCCTCCTGTCTCAGCCTCCCAAATTCTGGGATTACAAACGTATGCCACCATACCTGGCCTTTTTATTTATTTTTGAGATAAAGTCATGCTAAATTGCCCTCATGGTCTTGATCTTGCAATCCTTCTGACTTTAGCTGTCCAGGTTGCTGAGATTACAGGCACATACTACCATGCCTGGTTACCTTGTTTTATTTATTTATTTGCTTGTTTGTTTATTTTTGTGGTACAGGAAAGGAAAAGCAGAGGTCCTTTACCTCCAGGCTATACCTCCAGGCCTTTGTGTGTGTGTGTGTGTGTGTGTGTGTGTGTGTGTGTGTGTGTGTGGTATTGGAGATTGAACCCAGAGGCATTCTACCTTCAAGTTACACCCCCAGCCTGATTCTATTTCTTATTTGGGAACAGGGTCTCACGAGGTTGATAAGAGTCTCATTGCTTGTTGAGGCTGTCCTCAAACCTGTGATCCTCCTGTCTCTGCCTCTGAAGTATAAGGATTGACAAGTGGGCACCACCCTAGCATCTTGTAGGTTGTAATGAGGAATCAGGACTCCATCTTTATGGTTAGCAAAAAGCTATTGAAGATTTTTGAACTGAAGAACGGCCTAGTTAAAGCTATATCCTGAGAAAATTAACCCAGAGTCTCCTACAGAATAGACTGAAGTAGGGCCAGCTGCACAATATTTTTTTTGTGTGTGGTACAGGGTGTGGAATCCAGGGGCTTTCTACCTCCAGGCTATACTCCCAGACCTATTTTATACTTTATTGGAAACAGAGTCTCACTAAGTTGCTGAGAGCCTCACTAAGTAGCTGAGGCTGGCTTCGAACCTGTGTGATCCTCCTGCCCCAGCCTCTCAAGCACGGGGATTACAAGTGTGCGCCACCACGCCCAGCTCCAGCTGCACACTTTATAGAGCACAGTTTGAAATGAAAACCGCAGAGCCTTACCACTGGGTTGCTGGCGCACGCTTGTAATCTCAGTTTTTGGGAGGCGCAGACAGGAGGATCACAGGTTTGAAGCCAGCCTCAGCAACTTAGTGAGACCCTGTTTCCAAATAATAAAATAAAAGAGCTGGGGGTGGCGCACACTTGTCATCCCCGCTCTTGAGAGGCAGAGACAGGAGGATCGTGCAGGTTCGAAGCCAGCCTTGCTGGCTTAAGAGACCCTGTTTCCAAATTAAAAAATTAAAAAATAAGTGTCTGGGAGTGTAGCCCAGAGATAGAATGGTTTCCAGGAACCGAGTACCACCAAAAAAAAAAAAAAAAAAAAAAAAAAAAAAAAAAAAAAGGCCAGGGAAGCCAGGCCTGGTGGTACAAGCTTGTTTGTAACCCCAGCATTCGAGAAGCTGAGACTGGAGGGTCACGGTTCACAGACAGCCTCAGCTACTTAGTAAGGCCCTCTGCAACTTAGTGAGATCCTGTTTCAAATTAAAAAGAATAAAGATAGGGCAGGGGGTGTAGCTTGGAGATTGAATGCCCCTGGGTTCCATCCCTAGATGCCCCTGGGTTGAATCCTCAGTAACACTCACACACACACACACACACACACACACACACACACACTGCGGAGCCTTCTCAAAAATCAGGAAAAAGTTCTTTTAAAGGCACTAAGAGCCAAATGTAGTGGTGCATGCTTGTAATCCCAGCATTTGGGAGGTTGACACAGGAGAATTTCAGTTCGTGGCCAACCTCAGCTACTTAATGAGTCCCCCTGCAAGTTAGTGATTCCCTGTTTCAAAATAATAAAATATAGGGCTGGAGGTATAGCTCAGAGGTAGAATGCCCCTGGGTTCCATTCCCAGTACTGCAAAAAGAAGAAGAAAAAAACAATAAATGTTACATATACATATGGAATCCAGGGGCATTCTACCTCTGAGCTACACCCCCAGCTCATTTTTATTTTATTTTTATTTTTTGTGGTACTGGGGATGGAACTCAGGGGCATTCTACCTTCAGTCTACATTCCTAGCCCTAGCTTTTATTCTTTCTTTCTTTCTTTATTTTTTTGGTGGTGCTAGGGGTGGAACCCAGAGGCTTTCTACCTCCGGGTTATACTCCCAGACCTTTTTTATATTTTATTTGGAAACAGGGTCTCACTAAGTTACTGAGAGCCTCACTAAGTAGCTGAGGCTGGCTTTGAACCTGCGGGATCCTCCTGTCTCAGTCTCCCAAGCACGGGGATTACAAGCGTGCGCCACCACGCCTGGCTTTTTATTCTTTATTTTGAAACAGGGTCTCACTAAGTTGCAAAGGGCCTCACTAAATAGCTAAAACTGTCCACAAACTGCAGTTATCCTGTCTCAGCCTCCCAAATGCTGGGATTACAAGTGTGCGCCACCATGCCGGGGTTAAACCAAATAATTGTGAATATAGGCTTCCTGCAATTGAGCAGGTCTCCTGTCTTGTAGCTGGCCCTGGACCTTTGAGGTGATAGTCTAAATGTAAGATTGTGAGGATTTTGGCCAAAAATTTAGGATAAAGTTGAGCGTGGTGGTGCACGCTTGTTATCCCAGTACTTGGGAGGCTAAGACAGTAGGATCGCAAGTTCCAAGCCAGCCTCAGCTACTTAGTGAGGCCCCTGAAACTTAGTGATATACTCTTTCAAAAATAAAAAATAAGCCGGGATAATCCCAGCATTTGGGAGGCTGAGACGAGAGGATCGCAGTTCCCAGACGGCCTCAGCTACTGAATAAAGTACTCTGCAATTTAGTGAGACCTTGTTTCAAAATAAAGAATAAAAAATAGGTCTGGGAGCCAGGCATGGTAGCACAGGCTTGTAATTCCAGAATTTGGGAGGCTGAAACAGGAGGATCATGGTTCATGGCCATCCTCAGCTATTTAGTGAGGCCCTTTGCAACTCAGTGAGATCCTGTTTCAAAATAAAGAATAATAAGCTGGGCGTGGTGGCGCACGCTTGTAGTCCCCGCGCTTGGGAGGCGGAGACAGGAGGATCGCACGGGTTTGAAGCCAGCCGCGCGCACTGGCTTAGGAGACCCTGTTTCTAAATAAAAATATAAAATATTCCTGGGAGTGTAGCCCGGAGGTAGAAGGGCTTCCAGGAACCCCAGTACCACCACCAAAAAAAATAAATAAATAAAAATAAATAAAATAAAATAAAATAAAGAAAGAAAGAAATAAAGAAAGAATAAAAAATAGGGCTGGGGCTGGGGCTTGGAGGTAGAATGTGCCTGGGTTCCATTCCCATTGCTGCAAAAAAAAAAAAAAAAAAAATTTAAAAAAAAGAAGAAGAAGAAGCCGCCAGGCGTGGTGGCACACACTTGTAATCCCCGCGCTTGGGAGGCTGAGACAGGAGGATCGCCCAGGTTCAAAGCCAGCCTCAGGTACTTAGTGAGGCTCTTAGCAACTTAGTGAGACCCTGTTTCCAAATAAAATAGAAAATAGGTCTGGGAGTATAGCCCGGAAGTAGAAAGCATCTGGGGTCTACCCCCAGTACCACCAAAAAAAAAAAAAAAAAAAAAGAATAAGTCACGGGTGGTGGCACACTCTTGTAATCCCAGTACTTGGGAGGCAGAGACAGGAGAATCTGGGTTCGTAGCCAGCCTCACTACTTAATGAGACCCTCTGCAACTTAGTGAGACCCTGTTTCAAAATAAAAAATAAAAAATTGACCTGGGTTGTAGCTCAGACATAGAATGCCCCTGGATTCAATCTTTAGTACAAAAAAAAAAAAAAAATTGGGCTGGGGCAAACTAACCAACCAACCAAACATATAAACACAAACTTAGGGTGAAAACTAAAAGGAAAAGAAAACTTCTTGCTGAGTGAGGTGGCACGTGCCTGTAATCCTAGTACTCAGGAAGCTAAGACAGGAAGATCGCAGGTTCGAGGCCAACCTGAGCAACTTAAGAGACCCTGTCTCAAAAAAAAAAAAAAAAGTCTGGGGGTGTAGCTTAGTGTTAGAGCACCCCTAGCTCAACCCCCAGTGCCACAAAAAGTAAAGAAAAACTCCACAGAGAGTGAGAAGATTTGAAGGAAGATAAAAAGTAAAGATAATCATTTATTTATTTATTTATTTATTTTATTTAATGGTCCTCAGGATTGAACCCCGAGGCATTCTGTCTTTGGGCTATACCCCCCAGCCCAATTTTTATTTATTTGGAAACAGGGTCTTACTAGGTTGATGAGAGTCTCACTACTTGCTGAGGCTGTGCTTGAACCTGCGAATCCTCCTGTGTCAGCCTCACAAATACTGGAATTACAGGCTTCCTATTTTATTTTTTATATTTATGTTGATTTTTCCAGTTCCTATTTTTATTTTATTTTATTACTTTGAAACAGGATCTCGCTAAATTTATGGGGCTTGGACCTGCAATTCTCCTGCCTCAGCCTCCCAAGTAATGGGATTACGGGGGGCATGAGCCATCACATCCAGCAAATCTTTTCCTTTCACTAATTTATTTAGCAGTACTGGGGATGGAACTCAGGGTCTTGAACACACTAAGTGCTCTACCTCTGAGCTACACCCCCGGGACCTGAGATGGTTTTTTTTTATTTATTTCATTTCATTTAATTTTATTTGTACTAGGGATTGAACCCAGGAGCATTTTACCTGCAAATTACACCCCTACCACTTTTCATTTTTTATTTTGAAACAGGGTCTTATGAAGTTGCTAAGGCTGGCTTTGAACCTACAATCTTCCTGTCTCAGTCTCCCAAATTCTGGGATTACAGGCTTGTGCCTCCATGTCCAGCAAGATAATGATTCTCAGATGCTTTTTTTTTTTTTTTTTGGTGGTACTGGGGTGGAACCCAGACGCTTTCTACCTCCGGGCTATACTCCCAACCCTATTTTATGCTTTATTTGGAAACAGGGTCTCACTAAGTTGCTGAGAACCTCACTAAGTAGCTGAGGCTGACTTTGAACCTGTGCGATCCTCCTGTTTCAGCCTCCCAAGCGTGCGCCACCACGCCCGCCTTTAGATGGTATTTAGAAGTCTTCTTCTCTACTGGAATGTAGGCCTCTCCAGCCCTCCGAGAGCTGCAGCTTCAGGCTAACCCATCTCGGCCTTCTCAGGAGTAGTGTGGGGCTGTCTCTAATAGCTATATGCTCCATACGCGCTGGGTGCGTTGGGAGGCAAAATCCCTAGGCAAGCCTGACTCTAGAGCTGGGACTTCAGGGTCATGCTGCGGCTGGGCACGTGGTGTGGCAGGGGGAGGGGGAGGGGAAGCTTAAGAAAGACTATTTGGGAAAGATGGAGAAGGCCCTGCCCTTGGCAACAAGTGAGATAGACAAGAGGCTGTGGGACTGGAGGAGGTGTGCCTGTGGTGGCTTCTATTTGTCTCTCTGTGCACTATTCTACCTTACATGCCTACTGGTCCAGCAGGCCGGCTGGTCTCTTCACTTTCTTTTTTTGCAGGTCTAGGCATGGAACCCAGGGGCATTCGATGGCCAAGCTACATCCCCTGCCCTATTTTTTGTTTTACTCTTTATTTTGAAACAGGGCCTCACTAAGTTGCAGAGGGCCTAAGTAGCTGAGCCTGTCCCGGAACAGCGATCTTCCAGTCTCAGCCTCCTGAATTTTGGAATTACAACCGTGGTGGGCTTCACTGTCTTTCTTGGTCTCTTTGCCTATTCTTCTGCCCTGTGTCCCCTGGGTCTTTCCCAGGATTTTTTTTTTTTTTTTTTTTTGGTACTAGGGCTGGAACTCA
Organism: Muscardinus avellanarius; assembly: GCF_963383645.1. Classification (NCBI taxonomy): domain Eukaryota; kingdom Metazoa; phylum Chordata; class Mammalia; order Rodentia; family Gliridae; genus Muscardinus; species Muscardinus avellanarius. Next base: position 15,843,815 of record NC_137802.1, on the reverse strand, counting down.
GAGGCATTCTAGCTCCGAGTGACACCCCCAGCCCTACTTTTTATTCTTTATTTTTATTTTATTTTATTTTTATTTTATTTTTTGGTGGTACTAGGGGTAGAACCCAGAGGCTTTCTACCTCCGGGCTATACTCCCAGACCCATTTTATATTTTATTTGGAAACAGGGTCTCACTAAGTTGCTGAGAGCCTCACTAAGTAGCTGAGGCTGGCTTCCGTGTGATCCTCCTGTCTCAGCCTCCCACAAGCATGTGCCACCATGCCGGCTTCTTTCCCAGCATCTTTATTTTTAGTCTGTTTCTAACTCTGTCTGGGGCCCCCACCTTTGAACTTTTCTTTCCTTTTCTTTTTTCTTTTTTGTGGTGTTAGGGATGGAACCCGGGGGCATTCTACCTCTAAGTTACACCCCCAGCCCGATTTTTTTATTCTTTATTTTGAAACAGAGTTCCACTAAGTGCGGAGGGCCTAAGTAGCTGAGGCTGTCCGCAAAACCGGATCCTCCAGTCTCAGCCTCCCAAGTCCTGTGATTACAAGCGTGCGCCACTGCACCTGGTTTTTGAGCTTCCTTTTCTGAGCCTCTGTGGGGTTATTTTTCCTTTTATTCCCTCTACCCCACCCAAACACCCCCTCTATGCTCTTTTCTCACTCTGTTTAGGTCCAGCACCTAGGGTGGGGGTAGGGAGGAAACTGCTCGCTCCAAAAAGGCGGCAGGGGCGGGTCCAATCGGTCTCTCCACATTTGCATATGCATGAGGTCGCCTGGGCCAGCTTGGAGGAGGTGGGGCTTCTGGGAATGGAAAAGGGGCGGCACCCTTGGAGTCCCGGGGTATAAAGACCGCGCGCAGCGGCCGCGGGCCCCGCACTGCTGAGGAGCGGAGCCTCCGCTTGAGGGACCCCCGTCTCTCTCTGTCCCCCCAACTGCGCGTCCTCGCCCCACCCCCCGCGGCCCGGCCACCAGGGGTGCGGAGATCTCCACCGGGCGGAGGAGCCTTGAACAGCCACCTGCCACGTCCCACAGCCTCTTTGCATCTAGGATTTCGAGGCTCCCCCTCCCCCACCTTTCCCTGCCTCTCTGCACCCCGCTTTTTTCTGCGTTTCTCTCGGGTTTTGTAGCCGTCTGTTTTTGCACCCCGCTTCTTTTTGCTTCCAGGCGGTCTGCAGGGTGAACCTGCGTTCGCGCCCCTTCCCCTTCTCATCTCCCCCTGCTGTGACAGCCCCCTTTTTCATCGCGGGCGGGGGGCCTAGGATCGGTGCACCTCCCCTGCGCGGCCAGCACCCCGCGGCGCGTGGCCGAGCACCCCGGAATTGACAGCAGCTGCTTATCTGAGGGGGTCTCCCTCGCCGCCTTCGCTTCCCGCGCGCTCGGGTGCTCGGGGGGCTTCCCGCGCGGCGCCCCCGCCTCTCCGCAGCCCCCCGCGACCCCCGCCGGGACTCGGCCCGCGCCGCCAACATGGTCATCCAGAAAGAGAAGAAGAGCTGCGGGCAGGTGGTTGAGGAGTGGAAGGAGTTCGTGTGGAACCCGAGGACGCACCAGTTCATGGGCCGCACCGGGACCAGCTGGGGTACGAGGGCCGGGGGCGGCGCGGGGTCCCGCGGGCGAGGCCCCAGCTCCCCGCCGCGTCCTCGGCCCGGCCCCCCTGCGGGCTCGGGGCTGGGAGGGGGCCGAATCCGCGGTCTAATCTCCCCGGCTGGACGCTGCGGAGGCGGAGAAAGTAGGTCACTGCCGCCTGCCCGCCCCCCGCGGAGCCCCCTCGGGCGGGGGGTCGCGGCTCCGCGCGCGTGTCCGCGCCCTCCCGCGCCCGCGCCCGGGGCTCCTGCTGGGGCCTGTCGCTGCACACGGCCGCCCCCCCCCCTCGGAAGAGTGCCCCTTCCCTCCCTCCGGCTCCCACTGGCGAGCCAACCCGTCTATTTTTAGCTGGTGCCCACCCCCTGGACCCTGGGAACCTTCGCGAGGGGGCGGGCCCCGAGGGGAGCCGGGGGTTCTCCGCGGCGGAAGTTGTTTGTCCGCATCCCACCCCCCGCGTTGGATGGAGCCTTCTCGGCCCCTTTGTGGGAGGGGTGCGGCGGGGAGGGGTTGACACTGCGAGCTTTTGGAGACTGGATAGTCTGCTCAGATGTCGGTGGCGGAGGGAGGAGTGGCCACCGTGGCGAGATGGGTACATCATCAGCCATGTGTCCCTGGGACTCTGATGGCCTGGGGGACCTTCTCCACCCTGGCCATGGGGGGACTCAGAGGACATGGAGGGACCCGGATGTGGTCAGGGGTCTGGTGATAGTATGCACAGGTGCTGGTGAGAAGTGGAATTCTTCCAGAAGGGAACCAGAAGTACGGTGTGTGACACAATTTGCAATTATCCACAGATTGGGAGCTGCCCCCACCAATCCCCCGACTATGGCTCAAGGGTTCACGAAGGAGGGTCAGGTGCAGTCCTTATCTTTAGGGAACTCAAGGCTCAGCGCCCCTGGAATGAGAGGGGAATCCCTGAATGCCTGGGATCCTCAGGTCTTCCTGGAGGAGTGTCTTCTGAGGTGGAAGGACGATGGTCAGGGTGGGGGGGGGGAGCAGATCCTTACCTGAAGCTGTAGAGAGGAGCAGTGGAGAGATGTTGACAAGGGAAGGCTTGGGCGGTTCTGTTTTCTTCCAGCCTCTGCCCAGGGTCGGGTGTGTGAGATGTGACAGCTGTCTCAGAGGTTTTCCAGCTAGGCCAGAGTGGTAGGCCCTTCATGTAGGAGCTGCTTCCGAGGTTTGGCTTTTGCAGGGTGCCAGAAAAGAGGCCTTGCTATGGGAGCCTGAGGGTCCAGGCTCTGCAGGGTGGTGGGAATTTAGCCCTGAATGATGGCTAATACAGACTTAAAAAGTCATTGCACAGTTCGGTGTGGTGGTGCACACCTGTAATCCCAGTACTTAGGAGGCTGCGACAGGAGTATTGCTGGTTTGAGGACAGCCTCAAGAACATAGTGAGGCTCTCAGCAACATAGTGAGACTCTGTTTCAATATAAAAAATTAAAAGGAGGTGTAGTTTAAAGGTAGAATGCCCCTGGGTTCAGTCTCCAATATCACACACACACACACACACACACACACACACACACACAGTCATTGTACTAGGACAATTTCACACATGAGTAGCAATACAGCCGTAACAGATGTCCTGCCTTCAGGACCATGCACGGTTGAGAAGTTGGAAAAGTCATTAAAGGCAAAATGACAGCGGCCTATTCTTGGGGTTGTTGGAGCAACCAGAGTTAGGTCTCTCTTGCGGCCTCTGCAGGGTCAGTCAGTCGGTCAGTCCTCACCATGCCCTAGGGCCAGGAGGGAGCTGGGAGTCAGGGCTGGGAGTGGGACACACTGCCTGTTTCCAGCTTGTGTCATTGGGCTCCCAGGGGATGGCTCCGAGACTCCCATGGCTCTGTGGCCGCTTCCACCAAGTAGGAAGGGGGGTGAGTGGGGGCAGGTGAGGTCATGGCCGGGGACAGAACTTGATGGCCATTTCCTCCTCCCTAGCCTTCATCCTCCTCTTCTACCTCGTCTTTTATGGCTTCCTCACGGCCATGTTCACCCTCACCATGTGGGTGATGTTGCAGACCGTCTCTGACCATACCCCCAAGTACCAGGACCGACTGGCCACTCCGGGTGAGTGATGGGGTCCCCTCGCCAGCCACTCTGACTGCTGTCATGCCCCCAAGCCTCCGAAAGGAACCCACAGTTCTTTTTAAGAGTTTAGTTCTGATGATCCAAGCACCACGTGTTGAGAAGTTCTTCCGCAAGCCTGGCTTCTTTCCCGTGACCTGCAGCTGGGAGCTATGTGATACTCACAGGAGATCACTTCCAAGATGACCTTAGATCCCCACTCTGTCCCTCACCCTGGGGTCCCCATGTCCATATCTTCCCTCTGTGTGTGGACTCTTACACACTCCTGCCCGTGTTGGCTACAGGCTTGATGATTCGCCCCAAGACCGAGAACCTTGACGTCGTTGTCAACGTCAGTGATACTGAAAGCTGGGACCAGCATGTTCAGAAGCTCAATAAGTTCTTGGAGCGTGAGTATGGGGCTGACTGTGTGCCAGTCCAGGACCTCGGGCAGCAGATCGGGGGCCCTGGAAGCGGCACATCAGGCCTGTGACTCTCTCCCTCCCACCTCCTTAGCTTATAATGACTCCATCCAAGCCCAAAAGAATGATGTCTGCCGCCCTGGGCGCTATTATGAACAGCCAGATAACGGGGTCCTCAACTATCCGAAACGTGCCTGCCAATTCAACCGGACCCAGCTGGGCAACTGCTCCGGCATCGGGGACCCCACCCACTACGGTTACAGCACGGGACAGCCCTGTGTCTTCATCAAGATGAACCGGGTATCCGTGACCTTGGTCCCCAGGGAGAGTGGAGGAGGGGGCCAGGGTATCTGTGACTGTCATCCTCGGGGTAACTGGGCACTAGGGAGATGTTTAGTTCTTTGAGTAGCTCAGAGCACAGGAGAGGTGGGGCTGTTGGAGGCTGAGTCCTGGGGCTGGAAGGCCGGGTGCCTGTAATGTGACTCCCTCTCTCCTCTTCATTTCAGGTCATCAACTTCTATGCAGGAGCAAACCAGAGCATGAATGTTACCTGTGCTGGGAAGGTGAGTTTGTGGGCTTTACCCACCCGGCCACCTGGTTGTCCTTCATGGTGTCTGTGTAATTCACCCTTCTCTCACTACTGTTGCCGTTTTGTTTTTGTTTTTGTTTTGTTTTGCATCCAGAGGCCCCAAAACTATAGGGACAAGGGGGTAAGAGTGGGCTCCAGTGTGGCTTGAACTCCAAGGCTCTAGGTCTTTTAGCTTCTCTCTAGGATGCAGAAGCTGCTTCCCTGGGGAGAGACCCGCCCCTTCTTCCACCAAAGCCCTGGCCTCTGGCTTCTCCCCCTAGGCTCCCTACCTTCTCCTTTATTCCCCAATTGTCCGTGTCTCCCACTCTCCCTTCCATAGAGCTCCCATTCCTGAGTTCTCTGTAGAGATTTGTTGTTACCAATGCCACCAGGACGTTGTCCTTGGAACTGCTCTCTCCACTCTGTCCGCCCCTAAAACTCTCCATTGGCCCTCCTCCTCCTTCCTACTGAGCCCTTACTGTTTATCTCTTCTTTCTTGGCTCTGCTCCAGAAACCGATTCCCAAGGACGGGGTAAGAAAGAACTCGGGGCGGCCATAGAGTAGGAGGCTTCTGTATGATAAGGTCCCAGTCTGAAGAGACAGGCCATCCCCTCCAGTGGGCGTGCGTACACGCACATAGACGCACAGCTCAAGGGAAGCAGATTTGGGGTGAGAGATGCCCAAAGGGAAGTCTAGCGTGCTCCTGGGTGCCTGCCACCGCTAACAGGCTCACGCCCTCCCCTCCTGCACCCCACAGCGAGATGAAGATGCTGAGAACCTGGGCCACTTTGTTATGTTCCCCGCCAACGGCAACATCGACCTCATGTACTTCCCCTACTACGGCAAGAAGTTCCACGTGAGTCTTGCGGGGAGCCCGGGATGATGGCTCGAGGGGTGTGATGGGTTCTAGGCCTAGACCCTTGCCCTCCCCCTCAGGTGAACTACACGCAGCCCCTGGTGGCTGTGAAGTTCCTGAACGTGACCCCCAACGTGGAGGTGAACGTGGAATGTCGTATTAACGCCGCCAACATCGCCACGGACGATGAGCGGGACAAGTTCGCTGGCCGTGTGGCCTTCAAACTCCGCATCAACAAAGCCTGAGGCCCCTTCCTCCTGCCCCCACCAACCTCCTGTGGATGCTTCTGGAATGTCCCTCACCCTGCCTGGTCCCTCCCTCACCTGTCCCAAAGGTATTTTTGATAACAGAGCTATGACTTCTCTGAGCCTCATGCTCCTTTCCCTGACTTCTCAACCCAGCCTGGAGACTACTGTGATTCCCTGACCACACATCATCTCCCAACCTTAGCTCAGCCGGAGACAGACACATGGGCTTCCAAGATGGCCGGTGAAGAGTTAGGAGTCTTTCTAGCTTTGGGTTTAGTTGTGGGTGGAATGTCCATATGGCTCCTACTTCTTCTGCCCCCCTCCCCCAAGAGGTATAGAAAATGCACACTTACCCACACATCTACACACACACACACACGCACGCACGCACAAATGCACTCACACACTCACCTTGCTCCGGCATTTCACTTCCCAGAGATGAATGTGGTACTTGCTTCTCCCACTCCCAACCTCCAACCATTGTACCCCTCTCTCTCATCTTTTCTCCCTGTCTCCATAGTCACCATCGTGGTGGCTCTGGCTTCTCTGGCTCCTCTAACAGGTCTTTCCCCTCCTCCCACCCATCCCTATTCCCTCTCCTGAAAGGCAGCCATTTGTAATCGAGGACAAGTTGGTTCTGTGGCCTTTTCCCTCTTTCCTGACACTTCCTGCTTCTCCTGCTCTGGTGATTCCATGAGCTGGGAAGTGAGGGACAGGAAAAGAAGTCCATGTTGATTCTTCTAGAAAATTCCCTAGCGGTCCCCGACTCCAGTTCGGTTCTGGTCCCTCCTGTCATACAAACAGCCACTACTCAGAGAGGCGGGCTTGACCTAGGCTGAATATCTACTTTGTTTTTTACTGATGGCTCCCTTCCCCCATTCGCCTTCCCAGAATATCTTTCAAGTTCTACTTCCCAGGGAGCTCTGGGGGAGGGGCAGCCATCTTGGCTCTGTCCCCAGTGGCCACCTTGGAAACAACCGTCAGCTGGCTGGGGGCCTGACTAGTCCACCTCCTTCCCCTGAGCCCAGATCTGCCCCCACCTCCTCTCCGGCTTCTCCTACCAAGTTACCAACTGATCACACAGCCTCCTTCCCTTTCCTCTGCATGCCAGCCTGAAAGTTTCAAATATCCTCCTCAAGCTAGGCTCTGAATTTCTTGGCTCCATCTTCAGACCCGTTTGCCTTTTTAAAACCCATAATGCCCACAGAATGTTAAATGAGGGGCCTCACGCTCTGAGTATTCTTTAGTCATAGAGGCATTTTAACTCTTTGTCTCCTGGTTTCCCTTCTCTTCCTCACTCTGTCTAACCTCTCTTTTCTTTATTAATGCTGCACCCTCCACACCCCACACACCAACAGACCTTTTCCTTTTTCCTCTTGCTGGATTGGTGTCTCTTCCCTTGGGGTCCCCGTGTTTTCCTGCACCCTCCTCTCCCATGGTCTCTCTGCAGTTATTTAATGCCTGTGTCAGATCTACTGTAAAAAAGAGGATAAAGTACAATAAAATGAGAGCAATTATATATATAAATATATATCATACACAGAGCCCTGTGTGCGGTTGTTCCTTTCTAAACATTTGGAAGAACTCTCGGAGGCAGCTGAAGAGTGGATTTGGTGATTTCTTCCTCCCAGGGGGTCCAAGTGTCTACCTCCTGCACCTTGACTAATTTATTTTTATTTATTTATTTTTTTGGTGGTACTGGGGTTCCTGGAAGCCCTTCTACCTCCGGGCTACACTCCCAGACCTATTTTATATTTTTGAAACAGGGTCTCTTACGCCAGCGTGGCTGGCTTCGAACCTGTGCGATCCTCCTGTCTCCGCCTCCCAAGCGCAGGGATTACAAGCGTGCGCCACCACGCCTGGCATGCACCTTGACTAATTTAATACACACTGTGGGGGGGGGTACTGGGGCTGGGGGCTGAACTCGGGGACATCCTACTTCTGAGCTACACCCCCAGCCCTATTTTCTTTCTTTCTTTTACTGAGGGTGGAACCCAGAGGCTTTCTACCTCCGGGCTGTACTCCCAGACCTATTTTATACTTTATTTGGAAACAGGGCTCACTAAGTAGCTCAGAGCCTCACTAAGTATCTGAGGCTGGCTTCAAACCCGTGCGATCCTCCTGTCTCAGCCTCCCAAGTACTGGGATTACAAGCGTGAGCCACCACACCTGGCTGAAGAAATAGATTTTAAAACAAAGAAATTAGCCAGTTGTGGTGGCCCATGGTTGTAATCCCAGCATTTGGGAGAATGAGACAGGAGGATCGCAGTTCGGGGACATCCTCAGCTACTTAGGCCATTTGTAAGTCAATAAGATCCTGTTTAAAAATAATGAATAAAAAATAAGGCTGGGGAGCCGGGCTTGGTGGCACAGGCTTGTAATCCCAGGATTCGGGAGGCTGAGACTGGAGGATCGCAGTTCACCGACAGCCTCGGCTACTTAATGACGCCCTCCACAACTTAGTGAGACCCTGTCTCAAAATAAAAAATAAAAAATAGGAGCCGGGCATGGTGGCGCACGCTTGGAATCCCCACGCTTGGGAAGCGGAGACAAGGAGAATGGCGCAGGTTTGAAGCCAGCCTCTCTGGTTTAAGAGACCCTGTTTCTAAATAAAAAATGTAAAATAGGTCTGGGAGTGTAGTTCAGAGGTAGAAGGGTTCCATCCCCACTACCACCCCCCAAAAAAATAAAAATAAAAAATAGGGCAGAGGGTGTAGCTTGGAGGTAGAATGCCCCTGGGTTCTATCCCCAGTGCCAAAGAAAAAAATAAATAAAACAAAGAAATTAGATACTGTAGAATCCCAATTTTATATAAAAATATATACATGCATAAGCACGAGGAATAAAAGGGTGGATGGCTTTATGAAAAAAAAATTTTTTTGGCAGTACTGGGGATAGAACCCGGGGAAATTCTATCTGTGAGCTACACCCCCAGCCCTATTTTTTATTCTTTATTTTTGAAACAGGGTCTCACTAAGTTGCGGAGGGCCTCACTAAATAGCCGAGGCTGTTCACGAACTGCGATCCTCCGGTCTCAGCCTCCCGAATGCTGGGATTACAAGATTGTGTCACCACACCCGGCATCCTATGAAATGTTTATTGTGGCATATGGGGGATGGAATGTGTTGACAGCTAATTTTAATTTTCTTCTTGGGGCTTGTTTTTTTACTTTTTGATTTTTACAACCAGTTGGTCCTAGTTTTGCATTGAAAAATAACTCTAACTATATATATATATCAACCTCCAAGCTATAGCCCCTGCTCTATTTTTTTTTTTTTTTTGGTGGTACTGGGGTTCCTGGAAGCCCTTCTACCTCCGGGCTACACTCCCAGACCTATTTTTACAGTTTTTTAAATTTGGAAACTGAGTCTCCTAAGCCAGCGCTGGGCTGGCTTCGAACCTGTGTGATCCTCCTGTCTCTGCCTCCCAAGCACGGGGATTACAAGCGTGCGCCACCACGCCCAGCCCTGCTCTATTTTTATTCTCTATTTTTTGAAACAGGTTCTCACTAAGTTACGGAGGGCCTAAGTAGCTGAGGCTGGACTCAGCCACCCAAATGCTGGGATTACAAGCATGCACCACCAAGCTCAGTTTATATATATATTTATTATTTTATATTCTATATATACGTGTGTGTGTGTGTGTGTGTGTGTGTGTGTGTGTGAGAGAGAGAGATACTGGGGATTGAACCCAGAGGCCTTCTACCTATGAGCTACACCCCAGCCCATTTTACTTTTCATTTGGAAACAGGATCTCATCAAGGCGTCGAGAGCTTCACTAACTTGCTGAGCTTGGCTTCGAACTTGTGATCCTCCTGTCTCAGCTTCCCAAGTAATGGGATTATAGGTACGTGCCACCAAACCCAGCTTATATTTTTTTATTTTTTTGTAGTATTGGGGATGGAACCCAGGGGCTTTTTACCTCCCGGCTACACATCAATCTTCTTTTTATTTTTTGCTTGGAAACAGGGTCTAATTTGATGAAAGCCTCACTAAGTTGATGAGAGCCTCACGAAGACTGGCTTTGAACCTGTGATCCACCTATCTTAGCCTCCCAAGTACTAGGATTACAGGTGTATGGCACCATGCCTGGCTTAAATTTTATATAATTGTTATTATTTTATGTTATAGTTATACTGAGAATTGAACTCAGGGGTATTCTACACCCCCCCCCCTCGTATTGCAGATGGAACCCAGGGGACATTCTATTCCCAAGCTATACCTTCAGCCCTATTTTTCATTCTTTATTTTGAAACAGAGTTTCACTGAGTTGCAAAGGGCCTCACTAAATAGCTGACGCTGTCTGAGAACTGTGATCCTTGTCTCAGCCTCCCAAATGCTGGGATTATAAGCGTGTGTAACCGAGCATGGCTTCCCTCCAGCCCTTTTTATTTTGAAACAGAGTCTTGCTAAATTGCTAAGGGTTTTGCTAAGTTGCCGAAACTGGCTTTGAATTGCTACACTCCTGACTCAGCCTCCAAAGTACTCAGATTACAGGTGTGTGCCACCATACCTAGCTGAAAAATGGCTTTATTACATATGCATATATGACTTTATTATGGATGTGTGATATATACATGCACACACATGCCATCCTGTACATAAAGACCCTGGGTTTGGGTCATTGTTATACCAACATTGGATCATATTATACACACTTTTTTTGTGTGTGTGGTACTGGGGATTGAACCCCACCCCCAGCCCAATTTTTTATTCTATTGTATAAATATTCTATTTTATTTTATTTTTGTAGTACTGGGGGTGGAACCCAGGGGCTTTCTACCTCTGGACTATATTCCCAGATCTATTTTTATTTTTATTTTTATTTATTTATTTATTTATTTATTTATTTATTTATTTTTGGTAGTACTGGGGTTCCTGGAAGCCCTTCTACCTCCAGGATACACTCCCACGGGCTACACTCCCAGACCTAATTTTTAACTTTTTTATTTGGAAACAGAGTCTCTTAAGCCAGCGAGGCTGGCTTCGAACCAGGGCGATCCTCCTGTCTCCGCCTCCCAAGCGCGGGGATTACAAGCGTGCGCCACCACGCCCGGCCCCAGATCTATTTTTATATATTTTATTTGGAGACAGGGTCTCACTAAGTTGCTGAGAGCTTCACTAAGTAGGTGAGGATGGCTTCGAACCTGTGTGATCCTCCTGTCTCGCGCTGAGATTACAAGCGTGTGCCACCATGCCTGGCTGAAAAATATTTTATTTTATTGTATTGAAACAGGGTCTCACTAAGTTGCAATGGGCCTAAGTAGCTGAGACTGTCCGCAAACCACCAGCCTCTTGTCTCAGCCTCCCGAATGCTGGGATTACAAGTGTGTGCCACCACGCCTGGCTAGTCCTGAACATTTTTATTTTTATTTTTATTTATTTTTTGCTGTACTGGGGATTGAGCCCAGGGACATTCTACCTCTGAGCCCCCAGCCCTATTTTTATTCTTTATTTTTAAATAGGGTCTCACTAAATTGCGGAGGGCCTCAACTAAGTAGCTGAGGCTGTCCGTGAACCGCAATCCTCTGGTTTTAGCCTCCCGAATGCTGGGATTACAAGCCTGTGCCACCACGCCCCTCTTGGTCTCTTTTTATAACATTGGAGATTGATTGAAACCAGCTGGGTTCTACCTCTGAGCCGTACTCTCAGCCTTTTTTTTTTTTCCCCACCCTGGTTCTGGGGATTGAATCTAGAGGCATTCTACCTTTGAGCTAGACCCCAGCCCTATTTTACTTTAGTTTTTTTTTTAAATACAATTTTATAGCCGGGCATGGTGGCGCACACTTGTAATCCCTGTGCTTGGGAGGCTGAGACAGGAGGATCGCACAGTTTCGAAGCCAGCCTCAGCTACTTAGTGAGGCTCTCAGCAACTTAGTGAGACCCTGTTTCCAAAAAAAATATAAAATAGATCTGGGAGTATAGCCCGGAGGTAGAAAAGCCCCTGGGGTTCCACCCCTAGTACCACACATAAAATAAATTAAAAAATAAATAAAATTAAAAAATTAAAAAAATTAAATATAATTTTAATTTGCTGGGTATGGTGGCACATGCTTATAATTCCAGGACTTGGGAGGCCGAGACAGGAGGATCACAGGTTCTCAGCCAGCCTTAGCTACTTAGTGAGGTTCTCTGCAACATAGTGAGACCCTGTTTCAAAGAATAAAAAATAGGGCTGAAGGTATAGCTTAGGGGAAAGTGCCTCTGGTTCAATACCCAGTACCAAAAAAAAAAAAATTGTGGCACTAGGAGATTAAACCCAGGGGTGTTCTACCCCCAACCTACAACCTCATCCCTATTTCCTTCTTCCTTCCTTCCTTTCTTTCTTTCTTTCTTTCTTTCTTTCTTTCTTTCTTTCTTTATCTTTTTGTGTTACTGGGAATTGAACTCATGGGCATTCTACTTCCGAGCTACACCCCAGCCCTATTTTTTAAAATATTCTTTATTTCTTGAAACAGGGTCTCACTAAGTTGCAGAGGGCCTCACTAAGTAGCTGAGGCCAGCCATGAACCTGTTATCCTCCTATCTCAGCTTCCCAAGTACTGGGATTACAAGCATGCACCATATGGGGCCCCTATTTTACTTTAAAACAGGTCTTCCTTAATTAGGGCTCTGGTCTTGAACCTGAGAGCCTCCTTTTAACTTCCCTCACCTCCCAAATACTGCGTTTACAGGCATGTGCCACGGCACCTGGCCTTTTTAGTTTAGTTTTTTTTTTTTTTTTTTTTTCATTCAGTATTGGGGATTGAACCCAGGGATATTCTTTTTTTTAACCAGTCTGGGGATGGAACCCAAGGGCATTCAACCTCCGAGCTACCCCCTGCCCTATTTTATTTCCTTCCTTCCTTCCTTCCTTCCTTCCTTCCTTCCTTCCTTTGCGGGTCTGGGGATGGAACCCAGGGGCATTCGACCTCCGAGCTACACCCCCTGCCCTTTTCTTTCTTTCTTTCTTTCTTTCTTTCTTTCTTTCTTTCTTTCTTTCTTTCTTTCTTTCTTTCTTATTTATTTATTGGTGGTACTGGGGTTCCTGGAAGCCCTTCTACCTCTGGGCTACACTCCCAGACCTATTTTATATTTTTGAAACAGGGTCTCTTATGCCAGCGCGGCTGGCTTCGAACCTACGCGATCCTCCTGTCTCCGCCTCCCAAGTGTGGGGATTACAAGCGTGTGCCACCACACCCGGCTTCTTTATTCTTTATTTTGAAATCAGGTCTCACTGTGTTGCAGAGGGCCTCGCTAAGTAACTGAGGCTGTCCGTGAACTGCGATTCTCTGGTCTCAGCCTCCCAAATGCTGGGATTACAAGCGTGCACCACCACGCCCGGCTTATTCTTTATTTTGAAACAGGGTCTCACTAAGTTACAAAGGGCCTCACTAAATAGCTGAGGTTGTCTGGAAACTGTGATCCTCCTGTCTCAGCCTCCCGAATGCTGGGATTACAGGCATGAGCCACCATGCCCGGCTGACCCCAGGGATATTCTACCTCTCAGCAACACCTCCAGCCCTATTTTTAATTTCAAAACGGAATCTCACTAAATTGCTGAGAGTTTCATTAAACTGGTGAGACTGGCTTCAAACCTGTGATCTTCCTGTCTCAGTTTCCCAAGTACTTGGATTACACTCATGCATCACCACACTGGCTTTTTTTATTTGCTTGTTTGTTTGTTTATTGGTACTGGAGATTGAACCCAGGGCCACTGTATCTTGAAGTTATAACTTCAGCCCTTTTAATTTTTATTATTTATTTATTTTGCAGAACCGGAGATGGTATTCAGGGGCATTCTACCTCCGAGGTACACTCCCACACCTATTTTTTATTCTTTATTTTGAAACAGGGTCTTATTGAGTTGCAAAGGGTCTCAGTGAATAGCTGAGGCTGGCCGCGAACCCAGAGCCTCCTGTCTCAGCCTCCCAAATGTTGGGATTACAAGCGTGTGTCACCATGCCCGGCTTATTTTTATATTTTTGTTTTTGGAAATAGTGTCTTGCTAGGTTGCTGAGTCTTGCTACACTGCTGAGGTTGTCACCAAACTTGTGATCCTCCTGTCTCAGCTTCCCAAGTACTGGGATTACAGATGTACACTAACCTGGTTTTAGGTCCTTTTGAATGCACAAAAACCAACGCTAGTGGACATCCCTTTATAATTTTTGTTTTAATTGAGATTACCTAAGCATTTAGCTATTTAGGATAATATTGATTTATTGATATTCCATTACCAGTAAATTAACTTTTAATTAAAGCTTTATTTTTAAAGAAATGCCTGCTAAAACTTAATGAAATTCCTTTCAGCAACTGTTGATATAATCGTGATGTTTTCCTTTAATTTGTTAATATAATGAATTATGTTGATAGATTTTCTGCTATTAAGCCAACTTTGTATTCTTGGAATAAACTCTTATTTGGTTATAACATAGTATTTTGTAACTCAGTAATATATTCTGATAGATTTTTTTTTTTTTTTCAGTACTGGGGATTAAACTCAGGGGCATTCTACCTCCAAGCTACACGCCCAGTCCTTATTTTTTATTCTTTATTTTGAAACAGAGTCTCACTAAGTTGTGGTCGGCCTCACTAAGTAGCTGAGGCTGGCCACTACCCTGAGATCCTCCTGTCTCAGCCTCGTAAGTACTGGGATTACAAGCATTCGCCACCACTACTGGCTAGTCTTTATTTTGAAACAGGGTCTCACTAAGTTGTGGAAGGACTCACTAAGTAGCTGAGGCTGCCTGAGAACCTCAGTTCTTCCATTTCAGCCTCCCCAAGTACTGAAATTACAAGCATGGACCACCACACCTGGCTTGTGATAGTGTTTAAAGAGATTTTGCGAGCCGGGTATGGTGGCGCACGCTTGTCATCCCAGCATTCGGGAGGCTGAGACAGGAAGATCGCGGTTCGCGGACAGCCTCAGCTACTCAATGAGGCCCTCTGCAACTTAGCGAGACCCTGTTTCAAAATAAAGAATAAAAAGTAGGGCAGGGGGTATAGCTCGGAGGTTAAATGCCCTTGGGTTCCATCTCTAGACCTGTAAAAGAAGAGATTAAGAGATTTTGCATTTACTTTTTTTTGTGTGTGTGGTGGTACTGGGTATGAAACTCAGGGCATTCTACCTTTGAGATACACTCCAGGCCCGCCTTCTTTCTCTTCTCTTCTCTCTCTCTCTCTCCCTCCCTCTCTTTCCCTCCCTCCCTCCTCCCCCCTCCGCGGTACTGGAGATGAAACCCAGGGGCATTCCACCTCCAAGCTACTCCCCCAGCCCTATTTCTTTATTCTTTATTTTGAAACAGGGTCTCACTAAGAAACCACGCCTGGCTTTCTTTTTTCTTAACAATGAAAGCAGCCAGGCATGTTGGCACACACTTGTAATCCCGGTAGTTGGGAAGCCGAGACAGGAGGATCACAGGTTCACAGTCTCAGCTACTTAGTGAGGCCTCCATAAATTAGTGAGACCTTGTTTCAAATTAAATAATAAAAAATAGGGCTGGAGGTATAGCTTCCAAGTAGCATGCCCCTGGGTTCCATCCCATCCCCAGTACTGAAAAAAAAAAAAAAAAAAAAAAGGCATTTAAGGCTAAACATTTTCCTAAGAGTAAATTATTTATTTATTTATTTATTTATTTATTTATTTTGTGGCACTGTAGATGGGACCCAGGGGCTTTTCTACCTCCGGGCTATACTCCCAGACTCATTTTATATTTTATTTGGAAACAGGGTCTCACTAAGTTGCTGAGAGCCTAACTCAGTTGCTGAGGCTGGCTTCGAACCTGGGCGATCCTCCTGTCTCAGCCTCCCAAGCGCAGGGATTACAAGCGTGCGCCACCACGCCCGGCTAAGAGTAAATTTTTTAGATCTGTACAATTTTTGTATTTCTGGAATAAAAAATGTTTTTTAAATTAGGAAATAATGGAATGGGGCTGGGTGTGATGGTGCAGGCCTGTAATCCCAGTACTTGAGAGGCTGAGACAGGAGGATCGCAGGTCCAAGGCCAGCCTCAGCAACTTAATGAGACACTTAGGAACTTACCAAGACCCTGTTTCAAAACTTAAAATTTGAGCTGGGCGTGGTGGCACACGCTTGTAATCCCAGCATCTGGGAGGCTGAGACAGGAGGATCACTGTTCATGGACAGCCTCAGCTACTTAGTGAGGCCCTTTGCAACTCAGTGAGACCCTGTTTCAAAATAAAGAATAAAAAAATAGGGCTGGGGCTGCAGCTCAGAAGTACCTAGCTCAGAAGTACCCTAATACGGCAAAAAACAAAAACAAAAACAAAAAAATTAAGTAGGGTTGGGGTGTGGCTCAGATGCAGAACTTCCCTGGTTTAGTCCCTAGTAAAAAACAAAAAGGGGCTGGGCCTAGGAGTGTAATTAGGAGGTAGAATGCTTGGAGGTTCAATCCCCAGTATCAAACAAACAAACAAAAAAAACAGGGTCTTGATAAGTTGCTAAGGCTATCTTTGAACTTGTGATTCTCCTATCTCAGTTTACCAAGAATTGAGATTACAGGCATTTGTCACCATGACCAGTACAAGACTCTGTTTTGTGTGTGTGTGTGTATGTTGTTTTTTTTCTGTGTGTGTGTGTGTGTGTGTGTGTGTGTGTGTGTGTGGTACTGGGGGGTGGAACCCAAAGGCTTTTACCTTCGGGCTATACTCCCAGACCTATTTTGTACTTTATTTGGAAACAGGGTCTCATTAAGTTGCTGAGAGCCTCACTCAGTAGCTGAAGCTGGCTTTGAACCTGTGTGATCCTCCTGTCTCAGCTTTGCGCCACCATGCCCAGCGTTTTTTTTTTGTTGTTGTTGTTGTTGTTTTTTGCTCTGGGGATTGAACCCAGGAGAGTTCTACCTCTGAACCACACTCTCAGCCCTTTTATCTTTAAGTTTGAAATAGGGTCTCACTAGGATGCTGAGAGTCTAGTTAGGTTGTCAAGCCTTTCCTCAATCCTGCGAGCCTCCCTTCTCAGCCTCCCAAGCACTGGGATTATAAGTGTGTGCCACTATGCCGTTTAAGATCCTGTTTCAAAATAAAAAGGGCTGAGGGTATAGTTCAGAGCTAGAATGACCCCAGTTTCAGCCGGGTGTGGCGGCACATGCTTGTAATCCCCGCGCTGGGGAGGCTGAGACAGGAGGATCGCACGGGTTCGAAGCCAGCCTCAGCTACTTAGTGAGGCTTTCAGCAACTTAGTGAGACCCTGTTTCCAAATAAAATTTAAAAAAGGTCTGGGAGTATAGCCAGGAGGTAGAAAGTCTCTGGGTTCCAGAAAAAAAAAAAAAATGACCCCAATTTCAATCCTAGTGCCACAAAACAAGCAAACAAACCAACAAACCAGGATGGGCTGGGGGTCTAATTTATGCTAAGCCTTTGTTTAGCATGAACAAGGCCCTGGTTTCAATCCCCAGATCCTATGCACTCCTGATGTAAAAAGTTGCTCCTTGTAAACCCGGATTAGAGCCATGAAGAGATTGGGAGACTCAATTCCTCACACCTCGTGGGATAAGGGCTGGGCCGCTGTCCCCATTGCTTGGCAGAATAAGGCAAGGTGAATATCCCTGACTTGGTGGGACGACTGCAACCAGGAGCTGACAAGTAGACCAGAGAGGCCAGTGACCCGAGGAAGGTCACACGGGTCACCACAGAGCTAGCCTGAAAACCCAAGCCTGATTGCTCTCAGTCCAGTGATCTATCAGGAATTAGCACAGCCAGAATGGATCTGTTTTCTGAAGTAACAGCAGTCAAACAGAGCTAAAATAGAATAAAACAGCAAAAAGTAAGAGAGTAAAGGAATACTGGGCGCTGGTCAAAAAGACAACTTTTGGGGCTGGGGTGTAGTTCAGTGGTAGAGTACCTGCCTAGCACGCACAAGGCTGGAGGTTCAATTCTCAGTACTGTCAAAATAGATAAAATAAGGTTTTGGTGTGGCATGGTGGTGTGTGTGTGCGCCTCTTAATTCTTGTATTTAGGAGGCTGAGACAGGAGGATCTAGGCCAACGACAACCTGCAGCAACTTAGCAATACTTTAATCAACAGGAAAAAAAAAAAAGTCTTGTGGTAGTCTCCAGCGAGCATTTGGTATTTCTTAGTAAGCAAGAAAAGAGGCGATGTTGCATCTTCGCAGTTGTCTGGGATCCCCAGGGCAAGGGGGCTCCCTCTGGCACTTGAAGACTGGTTGACATGCTGTGGATGGTGGCCCCTGAATGTTTCTGGACCTTAGAAGCACTCCTGCCACCACCAGGGAGAAGGCAGGAGGCCAAGCCGCAAGCCCTCTGCTGGCTGTCCCTGCGGGCACTGGCTCAGGCCACAGCTTGCAATGGGGAAAGCCTGGCCCCAGCCCCCCTCCCTGGGAGCCAGCAGGACTGAGGGACAGGGCAGGCAGGGGGTGCTGGGCTCCCCAACCCTGCTCTCCTCCTTACCCTAAGAAGCCCTTTCAAAGGTTTTCCTGGCAGAGTGTAAAGCTTCAATTCATTCAACCAGTTGGCACTAGGCCCAGGATGCGGGGATGCTGGGAAGGCCCCAGCCCTCACCTTAGCTGCCCCCCGTTTCCTGGGACTCCGCATGGCAGGTTTCCCACTGTCCTCTCCATCCGTGGCACCCACCCCTTCCCCTTGGGAGCCCAGATACCCTGTCCCTTCTCCGTGGAGCAGATGGCCACCCCAGGAGGCTCAGGCTTGCTAAATCAGACACTTAAATCCCATAATCCTCGGTGAGAGGCTGCTGAAGGGGCAGCAGCCCAATCCTAGAAGCAGGGGCGGGTGAGAGCTCTGCCAGCCCTGGCGGGAGGGGGGGAGGGACAGTTGGTTCCCGAGTTGTGAATGGAGTCACCCGGCTACCTCGTTGTGATGCAGCCCACAGACTGACCCAGTCCCTAGGCTTTATTTCCCTCCTGGAAGCCGGGTGCTGCCCCTCCCCAGCCCAGACTGCTGGGGGTGCAGGTGGCTACCTCCCAACTGTACTTCCCTACTCATCCCTGCCCCTGGGGGCCTCCCAGCAGCCTGCATCGACACCCACCCAGAAAATACACAGGTGGTAATAAAGTTTTATTGTAAAATAAGAAAATATAAAAAGAAGATATAAAACGGGAGAGGGGGCAGGGGTGATAAGCAGATGTGCCTTGGCAGTGTGCAAACAAAATTGATCCTGAGCACACCGGGGCGGCGACATGGGTCTCGGTGGACAGACCCTATGTGAGCCCGAGATGGAATCTTCCAGGGTGTGGGATGGAGGTCAGGTTTCCTTTCTGGTGCCAAGGTTCAAGAAGAGGGTGGAAAGGATTTGGCTGGGCCACCAGAGACTTGGCAATGCCTCCCTCTTAACCAGCTGCCCCATCTTGTAAACGACCAACCCAATCCCCAACCAGGGCAGGAACCAATAGTCACAGGGGGTCAAGTCCCAGCCACCATTTCATAAAATATGGATCGAGGCCAGACATACATTAATTTCATGAACCCTCACAACAAACCCGGTGAGGTAGGTACGAAGATCGGCATTTCATAGATGTGGGTATTGAAGTTAGGAGAAATCAAACGTCTTGAGTTTTCCTGGTTGGGTATGGTTGGAGAACTGGGCTTCCGACCCAGTGGATGGATTAGTGGCAAGCTCCAACCCTTACAGAGAACATTTTCTTCCCTCTTCCAAACACTTGGCAAGGTCTAAACATTACCAGCTAGCTGGTACACGCTGGCTACCACCACATTCCCACAAACACGAGCACAGGTCAACTTCTTGAGTGGATCTCCGGGACAAGACAAACGGCAGAGTCCCGGGTTCATCTGAGGCACATCGATACCAGGCAGGGTTCAAAAGCCCCTGAGTCCCAAAATGCGAGTAGGGGTACGGGGTGGGGGTGGGGGACTGGAGGCCCAGGACGTCAGTCAGAGTCAGGCCCCTCTCTCTTGAACATTGGTTTTTTATGACGAGAGGTAGACTGCCCCTTCTTGGACTTCAGGTAGCTGTAAGTGAGAAGGAAGAGGGAGAAGAGACGATGTTGTAAGGAGGGGTATGAGCCGCTCTTTCTGATCAAGGCTTGAAAAGATCTAAGACTGGACCGGGCGTGGTGGCGCACGCTTGTAATCCCTGCACTTGGGAGGCTGAGACAGGAGGATCGCGCAGGTTCGAAGACAGCCTCAGTTACTTAGTGAGGCTCTCAGCAACTTAGTGAGACCCTGTTTCCAAATAAAGTATAAAATAGGTCTGGGAGTATAGTCCGGAGGTAGAAGGCCTCTGGGTTCCACTCCCAGTACCACACACACACACACACAAAAAGATCTAAGACTGGAACAAGGGAACTTAAGATGGCCACCACCCCCTGCAGATATGTTCACTGGGCATCACGGGGTACTTGTGTTCATCAGAATCTACCATCACCCGACTCACACTCCCAAGTACTGGATTACGTGTGTGCGCCACCATGCCTGGCTCCTTATTCCATTTTTAAAACCGCACAGATAGAACCCACAGGCCCTCTGACACTAAGCTACGTCCCCAGCCCTTTTCATTTCATTTACAGACAGGGTTTCTCTGAGTTGCCCAGGTTGGCCTCAAATTTGTGATTCTTTTTTTTTTTTGCGGTACTAGGGATGGAACCCAGGGGCATTCTACCACAGAGCTTACATCCCCAGCCCCATTTTTTTTTTTTTTTTGTTCTTTATTTTGAAACAGGTCTCACTGAGTTGCAGAGGGCCTAAGTAGCTGAGGCTGTCCGCGAACCGTGATCCTCCTGCCTCAGCTTCCTGAATGCTGAAATTATGAGCATGCACTACCATGCCTGGGTTTTATTCTTTATTTTGAAACAGGGTCTCACTGAGTTGCAGAGGGCCTCTTTAAGTAGCTGAGGCTGGCCACAAACCATGATCCTCCTGTCTCAGCCTCCCAAGTATTGGGATTACAAGTGTGTGTCGCTACACCCAGTTCTCCGTTTTATTTGTATGTTTGTTTGTTTGCTTATTTATTTTTGTGGTGCCAGGTATTGATCCCACGGCCATTTGACCTCTGAGCTATATCCCCAGCCCTATTTTTTTTTTTTTTTTTTGTTTGGTACTGGGGTGGAACCCAGAGGCTTTCTACCTCCGGGCTATACTCCCAGACCCATTTTATATTTTATTTGGAAACAGGGTCTCAGTAAGTTGTTGAGAGCCTCACTAAGTAGCTGAGGCTGGCTTCGAACCCGTGCGATCCTCCTGTCTCAGCCTCTCAAGCGCGGGGATTACAAGCGTGCGCCACCACGCCCGGCTCCCCAGCCCTATTTTATTTTGTGTTCATCACTAAGTAGCTGACAGGCTCACTAAATTGCTGGGTCTGACCTCAAAGCTGTGATCCTCACCAGGGATGGTGGCGCAGGCTTGCAATCCCCTTGGCTTGGGAGGCTGAGACAGGAGAATAGCGCAGGTTCAGAGCCAAAAAAAAAAAAAAAAAAAAAAAGCCGGGCGCTTGAAAGGCTGAGACAGGAGGATGGCACAGGTTTGAAACCAGCCTCAGCCACTTAGTGAGGCTAAATTTGTGATTCTTTTGCCAGAATTTAGTGAGGCTAAATTTGTGATTCTTTTGGCATATACCTGTAATCCTAAATTTGGCTGAGATAGGAGGATTGCAGGTTTGAGGACTGCCTGAGCAATGTAGCAAGACTCAGTAACCTAGTGACATCCTGTTAAAAAAAAAAAAAAAGAAAGCCAGGGGTGTAGCTCAGCTAGAATGTCCCCAGGTTCAGCCCCTAGTACCAAGAAAAAAATGGGGTTCAGCCTCAGCTTCCCAAGTCACCTGGATTACAGGTATGTGCCACCCAGTTCTCATTCCATTTTCTGTGTGTGTGGTGCTAGGGATTGAACCCAGGGGCATTCTACCTCTGAGCTACATCCCCAGCCTGATTTTTTTTTTTTTGGGGGGGGGGTCTGGGGGTGGAACCCAGGGGCATTCGACCTCGGAGCTACACCCCCTGCCCTATTTTTTATTCTTTATTTTGAAACCGGGTCTCACTGAGTTGCAGAGGGCCTCACTAAGTAGCTGAGGCTGTCCGCGAACCGCGATCCTCCAGGTCTCAGCCTCCTGAATGCTGGGATTACAAGCGTGCGCCACCACGCCCGGCTCCCAGCCTGATTTTTGAAACGTGGTCTCACTAAGTAGCTGTGGAGGCAGGCCTCACTAAGTAGTCCAAAAACTTGGATCCTCTTGTCTCAGCCTCCCAAGTACTGTGATTACAAGCATGTACTACCACGCCCAACTCCATTTTTTTATTTTTGCGGTACTGGGGATGGAACCTGGGGCATTCTAACTCTGAGCTACACTCTCAGCCCTGTTTTTCATTCTTTATATTGAAACACTGTCTCACTGAGTTGCAAAGGGCTTCACTAAGTAGCTGAGGCTGGCCATGAACCATGATCCTCCTGTCTCAGCCTCCTAAATGCTGGGATTACAAGTGTGTATCACCATGCCTGGCATTTTATTTTTTACTTTTGTTTTTTGGTACTGTACTGGGGCTTGAATCCAGGGTATCTGACCTCCAAGCTACAACCCCAGAGCCACCCCCACACTCTTTTGTGTGTGTGTGTGTGTGGGGGGTCTGGGGATGGAACCCAGGGGCATTCGATCTACATCCCCTGCCCTATTTTTTATTCTTTATTTTGAAACCGGGTCTCACTGAGTTGCAGAGAGCCTCACTAAGTAGCTGAGGCTGTCTGCGAACCACGATCCTCCGGTCTCAGCCTCCTAAATGCTAGTATTACAAGCGTGCGCCACCATGTCCAGCTCCCCACACTCTTAAAAAAAATTTTTTTTTTGGTATTGAGGATCAAACCTAGGAACATTCAATCTCTGAGCTACAACTCCAGCCCTATTATTTTTGGTTCTGGGGATTGAACCCTGGGGCATTCTACCTTTGAGCTACACCCCAGCCCTGTTGTATTTATTTATTGAAACAGGGTTTCCTTAAGTTACAGAGGGCCTTACTAAATTGCCGAGGTTCAACTGGATGTGAACCGGCGATCATCCTATCTCAGCCTCCCCAAACACTGGGATTACTAGAATATGCCACCCTGCCCAGCTGGTTTTTGTTTTGTGGTACTGAACATTGAACCTGGGGGCGGGGGGGCATTCTACCTCCGAGCTACACCCTCAGCCCTATTTTTATTTTTGACGGGGTCTCACTAGGTTGATCAAAGTCTCGCTATTTGCTGAGGCTGTCCTCAAACCTGTGATCTTCCTGTGTCAGCCTCCCAAATACTGGGATAACAGTGTGTGCCACCACACCCAGCTTTTCCATAGGCACATAGCATGATGCCTGGCTCTGGATTTATTTTTAATTAATTAATTAACCAACACTGGGCATGGTGGTACACATTTGTAATCCCAACACTTGGGAGGCTGAGACAGGAGGGTCACGGGTTTGTGGCCAGTCTCAGCTATTTAGTGAGGCCTTCTGTAACTTAGTGAGACCCTGTTTCAAAATAAAGAATAAAATAGTTGAGCCGGCCGTGGTGGCACACGCATCCCCGCGCTTGGGAGGCGGAGACAGGAGGACTGCGCAGGTTCAAAGCCAGCCATGCTGGCTTAAGAGACCCTGTTTCCAAATAAAAATATAAAAATAGGTCTGGGAGTGTAGCCTGGAGGTAGAAGGGCTTCCAGGAACCCCAGTACCACCACCAAAAAAAAAAAAAAAAAAAAAAACCCAACCAACCAACCAACCAAACAAACAAACAAACAAAAAAAACAAAAGTTGAGCATGGTGGCGCATGCTTGTAATCCCAGCATTTGGGAGGCTGAGAAAGGAGGATCGCGGTTTGAGGACAGCCTCAGCTACTTAGTGAGACTCTGGTTTACAGGGGCCCTTAAGTTGCTGAGGCTGGCCTTGAACTTACGATCCTCCATTCTTAAATTATAAGTGTGTGTCATCATGCTGGCTTATAATTTTTAAAATCTTGAAACAGGTTCTTGCTGAGTTACTGAGCATCCTGCTGAATTGCTGTGTCTGTCCTTGAACTTGAGATCCTTCAAGTCTCTACCTCCCAAATACTGGGATTATAGGTGTGGGCCACCACAGGGGGCTTCCCCCTTTTATATTTTTTTCCTTTTTTTTTTTCTTTTTTTTGGGTGGTACTGGGGTTCCTGGAAACCCTTCTACTTCCAGGCTACATTCCCAGACCTATTTTTACATTTTTTAAATTAGGAAACAGGGTCTCCTAAGCCAGCACGCGTGGCTGTCTTCGAACCTGCGCAATCCTCCTGTCTCTGCCTCCCAAGCGCGGGGATTACAAGCGTGTGCCACCACGCCCGGCCCCCCTTTTAAATTTGAAATAAACCAGGCATGGTGGCGCAGGCTAGTAATCCCAGCATTTGGGAGGCTGACACAGGAGGATCATGGTGAGGCCCTTTGCAACTCACTGAGACCCTGTTTCAAAATAAAAAATTGGGCTGAGGGTGTAGCTCGGAGGAAGAATGCCCCTGAGTTCCAGCTTCAGTACCGCAAAACAAACAAACAAATAAATAAACAAAAAACAGAAAAACAAAAGCAAGGTGTGGTGGTATAGTGTAAGCAGAATGTTCCTGAGTTCAATCTTCAGTACCACCAAAAAAAAAGACCCTGTTTCCAAATAAAATATAAAATAGGTCTGGGAATGTAGCCCGGAGGTCGGAGGGTTTCCAGGAACCTCAGTACCACCACCAAAACAAAACAAAACCAAAACATAAAAAAACAATCTGGGCATGGTGGTGCATACTTGTAATTTCAGTACTTGGAAGGCTGAGACAGGAGGATTGCAGGTTCATGGTCAGCCTCAGCTACTTAGTGACACTCTGTTTCAAAATAAAGAATGAATAGGGCTGGGGGGGGGTATAGCTCAGAGGTGGAATGCCCCGATTCCAATCCCCAGTACTACAAAACAAAACAAAACAAACAAACAAAAAACAAAACAAAACAAAAAACCCACAAATCAACCAAACCAAACCCAAGCCCCCCCAAAAATTAACACACCCAAACAAAACAAAACAAAAATTAAGTCTGAGGGGTAGCCTGGAGGTAGAAGGCCCTTGGTTCCACCCCCAGTAACACACACACACTCACACATACACTCACACATAGACACACACACACACACACACACACACACACACACACACACACAACAAAGAAAACACATGATCTCTGGGGATTGAAGCCAGGGGTGTTCTATCTCTAAGCTATACTCACAACCCTTTTTATATATTTATTTATTTTTTAAATTTTTGTGGTACTGTGGATTGAACTCAGGGCCATCCTACCTCTGAGTTATATTCCCAGCCCTATTTTATTTTTTAGTTTGAAACAGGGTCTCTTTTAAGTTGCAGAGGGCTTCACTAAGTTGTTGAGGCTGGCCGCAAACCTGCAATCCTTCTTTCTCAGCTTCCTACGTACTGAGATTACAGGTGTGCACTGCCACGCCCAGCTTTATGTTTTGTTTTGAAACAGGGTCTTACTAAATAATAGCTGAGGCTGGCCTTGAACCTGTGATCCTCCTGTCTCAGTCCCCGCAGTACTGAGATTACAAGCATGCACCACCATGTCTGGCTCTACTCCATTTTATTTTATTTATTTATTTATTTATTTATTATTATTATTACTATTTTTTTGCGGGTCTGGGGATGGAACCCAGGGGCATTCTACCTCCGAGCTACATCCCGTCCTATTTTTTATTCTTTATTTTGAAACAGGGTCTCACTAAGTTGCAGAGGGCCTAAGTAGCTGAGGCTGTCCCTGAACCGCAATCCTCCAGTCTCAGCCTCCCGAAGGCTTGGATTACAAGCCAATGCTCGGATTACGAACGTGCGCCACCACGCCTGCCTTCTTCGCATAAATAAGGAAACTGAGCCTGAGAAGAAAGTAACAAGGCCACACAGGACCTGTTAGTGCTCGACAGGCTGAGTGACCCAAACTGGTTCTGCACGACACTTCTACACACTCGCCCTCCCTCTGGCACCCTACGTGGCTGAGCTAGTATCTGCGGCAAGAGCAAAGAAGTATCCGCGTGTGTCCCTGGGTTCCGGGATCTGAGGCGAGGAAGTGGTTGTATGATACAACTAAAAATATTGAGCAAGACAGCACTCAGTAGGACAGGGTCCACTTTTTTCTTTTACCATGACGGTGGGATCAGAAGGCAGCCCTACGGCTTTCCAACCCAGGAAGGGAGGGGGCAGGCTGGCAAGGGCCCAGGCCACTCACCTGGAGTGCGCCCTGCTCTCCGCTGACTCCTTTTCAGTCTGGGCATCTTTGAATTCCAAGGCGTCATTCAGCATTTTTAACATTTCGTAGCGTTCACGCCCACGGATCTAGAACAGGAACAGAAGGGGACAGAGAAGAATTGGGCAAAGCCATAGAACCATTTTCATGCTAACAAGTCTTTTTTGTGGTGCTGAGGATTGAACTTAGGGCCTCACACACATGCTAGGTAAGCACTCTACCACCGAGTCATCCTCGGACTAAACTGCAGAGGGCAGCCGGGCGTGGTGGCACACGCTTGTAATCCCCTCGCTTGGGAGGTGGAGACATGAGGATTGCGCTGGTTCGAAGCCAGCCTTGCTGGCTTAAGAGACCCTGTTTCCAAATAAAAATAGGTCTGGGAGTGTAGCCCGGAGGTAGAAGGGCTTCCAGGAACCTCAGTACCACAAAAAAATAAATAAATAAATAAAAAAAGAAATAAAAAAAGAAAAAAGAAAAGAAAGAAAGAAAAAAAAAAAAAGACTAAATTGCAGAGGGCCTCACTAGTTTGCTGAGGCTGGTGTTGAACCTGTGATCTTCGTATCTCAGCCTCCCAAGTACTGGGATTACAAGTGTGCACCACAAGGCCTGTAATTCTAGTAGTGCTCGAGGGGCTGAGACAGGAGGATTCCAGGTTTGAGGACAGCCTCGGCAACTCTGTGAGGCTTACATCAACTGAGTAAGACCCTGTTTCCAAATAAAACTAAACTAGGGATAGGGGTGTAGCTCAGAGGTAGAACGACCCTGAGTTCAATCCCCAGTACCAAGAAAAGAAAAAAAAAAAAAAAAAGTGGTTCATTTAAATATATAGGTGGTTCCCAACTTATGATGGTTTTGACTTACAATTTTTGGCTTTCGTGTGGTGTGAAAGCAACAGACGTTGAGTAGAGGTGTGTATGGATTTTGGATCTTTTCCAGGCTCCTGATGTGTAGTACACGTCAGTGCTGGGGAGCAGCAGCAAGCCGCGGCTCCCAGTCGGCCACAAGCACTCTACCGCTGAGCTACAACCCCAGACCTAAATGCACTTTCAATGTACCATATTTTCAACTTACAATGGGTTCACTGGGACACATTCCCATCTTAACTGGAGAAACACATGTATTCTCCGGTGCGAATTGGTGTTCTCAAGTTAGGTACAACCAGGAGCCACTGTCTCTCAGGCACCACTGCCCCCTGCTGGCAGGCGCCCTAATTGCAGGCAAAGCAGCCTAAAAGGAAACAGCACTAGGATATAGAGTGAAAACTACACTTTCATACCGATGGTATTTTTACAAGAGCCGGAGACATAAACAGAAGAATTATCAGATGTACCTTTTCTTCCCTTATCCAATCCCACTGTATTATATGCAATAGACTTTATGTGTCTTGCCTAGACTTGGTACCTTAAGGGTGAAATAATCTTCGTCCTTTGGCTTTTTCTTTGGCTGAGGAGAGGAACTGGTGTCAGTAGGCAGTGCTGCGAAAGAGGAGAGAAGAGTGAATTTGGGACAGAATTGTACCCCCTCTTTCTCCTCTACCTCCTCCTGTCCTGCATGCTTACCTCGTTTCTTGTTCCCTGGTGGTGGCTCGGGGAAAGTATCCCCCTTTTTGCGGAAATTTTCTTCCTCTGTGCGCCGGTCTCTCCCAGGACAGGCACAAACACGCACCTCAAAGCTGTAACGTCCCAGCAGGTTACCACTATCCAGGAAGAGAAAGGAGAGGCAGAAGTGTGAGGAAGTTAGGTCCTATCTGCCCTTTCTGTAAATCAGTCGCCGTCAGCTCCAGTCACTGAGGAGGTGCCACAGGAAGGGAGGTCCTAAAGCCAGGAGACGGGAAGCAGATAAAGAACAGCAAAGACGACTCCGCTTATGGAGAAGAGTGAGAACTAAGGGCAAGGAGTGTGGTAGGGCTGGGGTCCGGGGGATGGAGACAGGGACAGGTGGACGCCGGGGAGGAAGGCACCCGTGTGGAGGGCGGTGTGTGGCTCGGTACCTGGAATCCTCCAGTGTGATGATGGTGAGGATGGGCCTCCGGTTCATGCCCCCCATGCAGGAGCTGTTACACATGTAGTTGTAGTGGACGGTGGTGCAGTCAGAGCCGACCTAGAGGGGAACAGGGACCCTAGGTGAAGCCAACTCATCATGGGGAACCCTGCGGCCTCTGAAAGCTCCAGTTTCTTCCACGGAGGAGTAAGGATAACCTGTCTCTTCTGTACACCCCCAGAGGACCCTGGTAGCACTGAGTAGAAAGCAGTGTGTGGGGAGCGTAGCTCAGGGGTAAAGCTCTTGATTGGCATGTGTGACATCCTGGGTTCCATCCCCAGCATCACAAAAGAAAAGAAAACGAAGGAAGGAGGAGAAAGCCCTCCCTACCTCCCACCTGGATAACCACCGACAATCTGCCCTCCCCTGGGACCACGGCCGCCAAGCCAGACCTCGGGCGGTTCATAGGGCACCACCACGCTGTGTCGGAAAGTGGTTCTGTCGTCCAAATACTCCGCACGCAAATTCCCTTCCACGCGGATAAGATGCTGAGGCGGGGCCAGGCCTAAGAGCAATCAGGAACAAATCAGAGGCTTAGGGATCCTGGGCAGCCAGCCCCGCCCCATCTCCAGTCCCTGACCACTCACCATCACTGTCAGAGCAGCGTTCGTGGTGGGGGCAGCGCCTCACAACCTCCGTCATGTGTTGCGACTTCTTGTAGATGGCCATGGCGCGGACCCGGGTGCCGGGTGGGGGGATTGAGTCGACCCACAGCTGCACGGGGCAGGTCTTTGCCAGCTGGCAGAACAGCTTGTTGAGGGCAGGGGAGTACTGTAGGAGCAGGAAGGAGAAGAATTTAAGAGTGGAGCCAAGGCAACAAGTGAAACAAAGAAAAAGAAAGCGGTTTCAATGAACAAACACTGTTTGAGCACCTACTGTATACCAGACACCACAATGGAGTTAGGGTCTACATACTAGAAGCTTCTTTTCTTTTTCTTTTTTCTTTTTTTGGCAGTACTGGGAATGGAACCCAGGGGCATTCTACCTCCTGGGCTACACCCCTGGTCCTATTTTTTTATTCTTTATTTTGAAACAGGGTCTCACTGAGTTGCAAAGGGCCTAAGTAGCTGAGGCTGTCTTCGAACTGCGATCCTCCAATCTCCACCTCCCGAATGCTGGGGTTATAAGCGTGAGCCACCATGCCTGGCTCTTTTTTTTTTTTTTTTTTGTATTGAGGATGGAATCCAGGGGCATTCTACCTCTGAGCTATATTCCCAGCCCTATTTTTTTTAATTTTTTATTTATTTTTTATTTATTTATTTTTTTTTTTGTGGGTCTGGGGCTGGAACCCAGAGGCATTTGACCTCTGAGCTACAACCCCTGCCCTTTTTTTTTTTTTTTTTTTTGAAACAGGGTCTCACTGAGTTGCAAAGGGCCTCACTAAGTAGCTGAGGCTGTCCGCGAACTGTGATCCTCCTGTCTCAGCCTCCCGAATGCTGGGATTACAAGCGTGAGCCACCACACCCGGCTTATTTTTTTTTTTTTTTTTGAATCAGGGTTTCACTAAGTAGCTGAGGCTGGCCTCAGCTGCAGTCCTCCTGTCTCAGTCTCCCAAGTACTGGGATTACAAGCATATACCACCTTGCCTGGCTTCAGAAGCTTATTTTCTCTTAGTCCTTTTTCTTTTCTTTTTTTTGGTGGTACTAGAGATTGAACCCATTACCATTAAGCTACATCCCCAAGCCCTATTTTTTATTTTGAAACAGGGTTTCGCTAAATTGTTGAGGTTGGCCTTGAACTTGCAAACTTCCTGTCTTAGCTTCTGAAGTACTGGGATTATAGTTATGTGCCATCATGGCTGGCATTGTTAGTTGCCAAGTCCTGGGCTCAAGAGATCCTTTTACCTCAGCCTCCGAAGACTACAGGTGCGTGCCACCATTGGCTTCAGAAGCTTATTACTATTATTAATTATTATTATTATTATTATTGTGATACTAGGGATTGAATTCAGGGCCATTCTACCTCTATGTTATAGCCCCAGCCCCTTCTTATTTGTTTTTATTTTTATTTTTCATTTTTGTGGTACTGGAGATGGAACCCAGGGACATTCTACTTCTGAGCTATACCCTAGCTCTATTTTTTTATTCTTTACTTTTTTTTTTTTTTTTTTTTGGTGGTACTGGGGTTCCTGGAAGCCCTTCTACCTCCGGGCTACACTCCCAGACCTATTTTTACATTTTCATTTTGGAAACAGGGTCTCCTAAGCCAGCGCGTGCGGCTGGCTTCGAACCTGCGCGATCCTCCTGTCTCCGCCTCCCAAGTGCGGGGATTACAAGCATGCACCACCACGCCCGGCTCTTTACTTATTTTTTGGTACTAGAATTGAACCCAGGGGCGTTCTACCTCTGAGCTATACCCTCAGCCCTATTTTTTATTCTTTTTTTTTTTAAACAGGATCTCACTAAGTTGCGGGGGGCCTCATGAAGTAGCTGAGGCTGGATACGAACCAACGACGCTCCTGTCTCAGCCTCCCAAGTACTGGGATTACAAGAATGTGCTACCACGCCTGACTTTATTTTTTATTTTTGTAAGGGTTTCACTAAGTTGTGGGGGGATCTCACTAAGTAACTGAGGTTAGCCTCAAAACAGGCGATCCTCCTGTCTCAGCCTCCCAAGTACTGGGATTACACGTGTGAACCACCATGCCTGGCTTATTTATTTATCATGGTACTAAGGATTGAACCCAGGGACATTCTACCTCTGAGCTACACTCTCAGTCCTACTTTATTTTTATCTTGAAACAGGCTTTCACAAGATTGATGAAAGTCTCACTACTTTTGAGTAGTAGTGAGAAGTCTGACAGTTTTAAACCTGAGATCCTCCTGTCTCAGCCTCCCAAGTACTGGATTACACGTGTGCCCTACCACGCCCGTCTCAATTTTGGAACAGAGGTAAAAATTCAGAGACAAACCAGGTAAAATGTAGACAGAAAGACCAGAAGCCAAGGCTAGGAGGAATCAAGTTCTGGACATAAAATCTCAGGGGTGACGGCCAGGCACTGAAAGGTCACATGAAAGCCAATCCTCGGGGCCACTGACCGTGCACGTGACAGACTTGGCCGTCCCCGAATGCAGGAAACCCAGACGGAAACCGTAGTCGCCAGGGTAGTTCTTTGGGGAAGGGACCGATGACGATAAAGGCCAGGAGGCGGCGGGCGCGGGAGCCGCTGGCGCGGAGGCCACTGGTTCAGAAGCCGCTGGCATTTGGGTGTCTTCACCTGAGTTTCCTCTGAACCAGTCATCTGAGGACAGCAGATCTTCCATGGAAGGGGACATCGAGGTGGACTGCGGATGTACAAAACAAGGAGAATTAGAGTCAAGGCTTCTGCCCACCAGCCCACCAAGTCCTTGGTCTCTTCCAGCCAGGTCCTTACCAGGAGGTTGTTTTGAGGAAGTCTGAAAAACAAGAGCATGAAAGTCAGTCCTTCTGATTTTTTTTGCTTCCCACAGGCCTCTGCGAAGGGGCCGGGGCTGGGGCAGGGAGGTGAGCCTGTGGGGGCAGGCCAGCAAGCCCGCCCGCCCTCCTGGAAGATCTACTCACAAATTCCATAAGTCTGAAAACGTCTCTTGACTCAGGGGAGGCTCAATGCTGAGCTCCGACTGCGGCTCCTCCATGGCGACGCCCAGGAAGGCACTCTGGCTTCTGTGAGGGGAGAAGAGAGGGCTGGGTGTAAGGCGCAACACAAGGGGCCCGAGGACCTGCTGAAGATGGATAGTGTGATTCCGGGGAGCAGGAGAGCTGGGCTCCCCTGCCCACTCCTCACCAGCTGACTTGCAGGCCACACAGTTCTTCTTTTTTTTGGTGGTACTAACTGAACCCAGGGGCACTCTAGCACTGAACTATATACTCTCAGCCTTATTTATTTATTATTTTGTGTGTGGCACACTGGAGATTGAAAAAACCCAGGGGCATTCTACCACTGAACTATATATATACCCTCAGCCCTTTTATTTATTATTATTATTATTATTATTATTATTATTAGCAGTACTAGGGATGGTACCCAGGGGCATCCTACCCCCCCAAGCTACACCCCCAGCCCTATTTCTCTTTTTTTTTTTTTTTTTTTTTGCAGGTCTGGAGATGGAACCTAGGGGCATTTGACCTCTGAGCTTTACCCCCTGCCCTATTTTTTCTTTATTTTGAAACCAGGTCTCACTGAGTTGCAGAGGGCCTCACTATGTAGCTGAGGCTGTCTGCAAACCATGGCCCTCCAGTCTCAACCTCCTGAATGCTGGGATTACAAGCTTGTGCCACCCAGCCTGGCTTTTATTCTTTATTGTGAAACTGGGTCTCATTGAGTTGCAAAGGGCCTCACTAAGTAGTTGAGGCTGTCCTTGAACTGCGATCCTCGTCTCAGCCTCCCAAATGCTGGCATTACAAGTGTGCGCCACCACACCTGGTCTATTTATTATTTTGTATGTGTGGTTCTGGGGATTGAACCCAGGGGTGCTCTAT
The DNA here is from genome assembly GCF_963383645.1 of Muscardinus avellanarius. Lineage (NCBI taxonomy): Eukaryota > Metazoa > Chordata > Mammalia > Rodentia > Gliridae > Muscardinus > Muscardinus avellanarius. The sequence goes on along the minus strand of NC_137802.1, from coordinate 15,811,403 downwards.
TACTGAACTATACCCTCAGCCCTTTTAATTTATTAATTATTTTTATGTGTGGTACTGGGGATTGAATCCAGGGGTGCTCTACAACTGAGCTAGACCCTCAGCCTTTTTATTTATTATTATTATTATTAGTTTGGTACATGGGATTGAACCACCAGGGACATTCTACCTCAGAGCTTTATCCTCAGCCATTTATTTTTTTATTTTTATTTATTTATTTATTTATTTTTGTGGTACGGGGGTTCCTGGAAACCCTTCTAACCTCTGGGCTACATTCCCAGACCTATTTTATATATTTATTTTTTTGGAAACAGGGTCTCTTAAGCCAGCAAGTCTGGCTTTGAACCAGTGCGATCCTCCTGTCTCAGCCTCCCAAGTGTGGTGATTACAAGCGTGCGCCACCATGCCCACCTGGCCATTCAGCCATTTATTTATTTATTTTTCACTTGTTTGTATTTTGAAACAAAGTCTTGCTGAATCACTGGGTCTCACTAAATTGCTGAGGCTGGCCTCAAACTTGCAATCCTCCTCCCATCATCAGCCTCCCAAGTATTAGGATTATAGGCATGGGTTCTCACACCCCGCTTCCTACTTTGATTTTATCTCTTACCAACTACTCCCTCCTTGAAGATTCTAACTAGATTGGCTGAACTTGTTTTCCTCAGTCAACTGGTGGTTTTCTCTGTGGGAACACTCTATCCCTGCCTCCTTCCCACTGTGACTGTTGTGGTTGGCGCCTTCCTAAGAGACCTCATCATTCCCCCCCCCCCCCTGGTACTGGAGATTGAATCCAGGAGCATTTCACCTTTAAGCTATTATATACCCAGCCCTGTTTTATTTTTTAGTTTCTTTCTTTTGCAGTACTAGAGATTGAACCCAGGGGGATTCAAAACCCCAGCCCTGTTTTTTTTTTTGTTCTTTATTTTGAAATAGAATCTCACTAAGTTGTAGAGGGCCTCACTAAGTAGCTGAGGCTGACCTCGAACCTGCAAATGTCCACCCAATGATAGCTGTCCAGCCAAACCCCACCAAGTCTTCCTGATTTAATTCCCATAGTACTTAGACTGCCTTACTGTTCCTCATTATTTCCTCTGTTTACCCTGGTGGAACATAATCACCTTCGGCGAAGGGCAATGATCTGCCTTGTTTGACCTGGTATAGTCACGGTGCCTGGCATCTGGTCAGGCACCATAATGTGCTGAGGAGGCGAATCAGCGTGCTCAGGCTTTGAGCCTGCTGCAAATGCTCAGGGGAAAAGGAGGGAGGGGCAGCCTCTGTCTAGACCAGGGTTTTACATGAGGCCATGTAGCCTAATCTTCCTCAAGACAAGATTTCAAATGGCCTCACGGACCTATCTTCCTCCTTCCCTCCCTCCCTCCCTTTCTCTATCTTTCCCCCTCTCCCTTTCTCTCTATAATACTGGGGATAGAACCCAGGGGCATTCTACTTCTGAGCTACACCCCCAGACTAGCTTGCTTTCTTTTCTTTTTTGTGGTACTGGGGATGGAACCCAGGGGAACTCTACCTTGGAGCTACACCCCAGCCCCACTTTGTTCTTTTCTTTGAAACAGGGTCTCACTGGGTTGCAGAAGGCCTCACTAAGTAGCTGAGGCTGGCCACGAACCGCGATCCTCTTATCTCAGCCTCCCAAACGCTGGGATTACAAGCGTGCGCTACCACGCCCGGCCTAGACCAGCTTTATTTCTTATTTGGAAATAGGGGCTCACTAGGTTGCTTGCTGAGAGCCTCTAAATTGCTGAGGCGGGCTTTGAACCTGTTACTCTCCTGCCTCGGCCTCCCAAGTACTAGGATTACATTGCATGCACCACCACACCTGGCTTATTTTTTATTAAAAAAAAAAAACATATTTTTTTTGTGGTACTAGGGATTGAACCTTGGGGCATTCTACCTCAAAGCTATGCCCCAGGCCTACTGTATTTTATTTTGAAACAGGGTTATGCTAGGTTGATGAGAGTCCCACTACTTGCTGAGGTTGTTCTTGAACCTGTGATCCTCCTTTCTCAGCCTCCCAAGTACCTCCCAAGCCACCATGCCCAGCTTATTTTTAAAAATTAGAAACAGAACAACCCTCAGCAAGTAGTGAGATTCTCAGCAACCTAGCCAGACCCATTAGAGCTGGGGGTGTAGCTCAGAGGTAGAATGCCCCTGGGTTCAACATACACATACACTCAAATAAATAAATAAAACGAAACATTTCTCATCAAGTTGCTGAGGCTGGCCTCCAACCTCCAACCTGAGATCTCCCTGTCTCAGCCTCCTAAATACTAGAAGTACAGGAGCGTGCCACTCTGCCGGGCTCCGTGCTTTTTCTTTTTGCGGTACATTTGGGGGATGGAACCCGGGGGCATTCTACCTCTGAGCTATACTCTCATCTCTATTTTTAATCCTTTATTTTGAAACAGAGTCTCACTGAGTTGGAAAGGGCCTCACTAAGTAGCTGAGGCTGTCCGCGAACCGCGATTCTCCGGTCTCAGCCTCCCAAATGCTGGGATTACAAGCGTGCGCCACTGTGCCCGGCTTCATGCTATCTTTCTTGATGCCAAATCTGTCATGAGCTTTGCTGAGAAATAGGTCTACTGTAAATGTTCACCACACTTCTCTTTCTGTCTCAAAGAAACTCACAAATGTTCCCCATGCAAGCAGTGGGGTTAATGGCAAGCCCTTTTCCAATCTTCCTTAACATTTACTTCCGCCTGTATGTTGATAGAGGGCTTTCTTTCTTGTGTATCTAGGGCTTGCAAAATCTTCCCACATGGCTTATCTTATTTGTCCCGATAAAAAGGCCTGCCTCTTGACAAGTGAAGAGGTTAAGTGAACTTTTATTAATGGCCATTCGAAAGCCAGGTGTGGTGGCGCACATGCTTGTAATCCCAGTACTTGGGAGGCCGAGATAGGAGGATTACACAGGTTTGAAGCCAGCCTCAGCTATTTAGTGAGGCTCATAGCAACTTAGTGAGGAGACCCTGCTTCCAAATAAAATATAAAATAGGCCTGGGAGTGGTGTAGCCCAGAGGTAGAAAGCCCCTGGGTTCCACCCCAGTAAAACACACACACACACACACACACACACACACACACACACGCAAAATGGCCATTCGAACACCTATAAGTAAGATGTTTATTCCATCAGACTCTACAGCTAAGATCTCTTTGGTATCACTTAAAGCAGATCTTAGCTGATAAAAGTTCTCTGGATGGGAGGTTCCAAAGGACCCAGAGCTGAGTGGGCGGGAGTGGCTAGGCAGGAGCATAGAGCAATAACCAAAACTAGACACGTGTGTGTGTGTGTGTGTGTGTGTGTGTGTGTGTGTGTGTGGTGTGCACAGAACTCAAAAGCCCTGGTTTTGAGACTACCCTATTATCTTAATTTGTATCTTGGCATGGTGGCACACATTTGTAATACTAGTACTTGGGAGGTTGAGACAAGAGGATCGCAGGTTTGAATCCAGCCTCAGCTACTTAGTGAGGCCCTCAGCAACTTAGTGAGACCCTGTTTCAACATAAAGAATAAGCCAGGTATGGTGGCACATGCCTGTAATTCTTACACCTAGGAGGCTGAGACAGGGGGATCCCAGGTTTGAATACACCCTCAACAATCAGTGAGACTATCATCAATCAAGCAAGACTCTGTTTCCAAATAAGAAATAAAATTTGGCTGGGAATGTAGCTCGAAGGTGGAATGCCTCTGAGTTTAATCCCCGGTACCACAAAAAATAGAATAAAAATAAAAAATAAAAAATTGTAGCATACTATCTCAAAGGGGTTATCTCTTGGCTTAGAAAAATCAACTTTTTTGGGGGGGTGTAGCTCAGTGTCAGAGCACCAGCCTAACATGCCTGAGGCCCTGGGTTCCATTTCTAACAATGCACACAGCTGTGTGTATGTGGTACGTGGCTGGGTATTGAACCCAGGGGCATTCTACCTCCAAGCCACACCTCCAGCCTTATTTTGAGACAGGGTCTCACCCTCCCACATACTGGGATTACAAGTCTGTGCCACCATGTTCAGTTGCTTTTTTTTTTTTTTAAAAAAAAAAAATAGGTATTGGGGATTGAACCAGACTGGAGGGGCATTCTATCTCCAAGCTAAACTCCCAGCCCTCATCTTCCTCTCAGCCTACCAAGTTCTAAGACTGTAAATGTGTGTCAACCTGCCCCAATCATGCAATCAATCAATCAATCAATCAATCAAAACCATCCCAGCTGGGTATAGTGGCACACACCTGTAATCCTAGTACTTGGGTGGTTGAGATAGGAGGATCACAGGTTTAAGACCAGCGTTGGAACTTAGTGATACTCTGTTTCAAAATAAAAAAATTAGATAATCAGGCTGGGGTGTAGGTTAGAGGTAGAATGCCCCTGGGTTCGATTCCCAGTACCACACATACCAAAAGAAAAACAAAACAAACAAAAAACCAAACCAAACCCCCCACAGAACACAAAGCCACCTAATAACTGTGCAACTTTGGGAGCGCACTTAACCTCTCTGTGCATTAGTGTACTTTGCTCTAAAACAGGATCTGACTTTGTTATTACATAAGAACTGAGAAATGGGTTGGCATGTAGGTCAGCAGTAGAGCTTGCTAGTATGTGCAAGGCCCTGGTTTTCATGTCCAGGGGTGTGCATGTGTGCACACGTGTGCGCACACACACCGCAGGGAGAAGTGCCTGGCTTATCACAGACCTCAACAGCCAGGCCCTGTAATCCCAGTACTTGGGAGGCTGAGACAGGTGGATCACAGGTTCAAGGCCAGCAGTAGCAACTTAGCAAGACCCTGTTTAAAAAAAAAAAAAAAAAAAAACCAAAGCCAGGCATGGTGGCACACGCTTGTAATCCCCGCGCTTGGGAAGAGACAGGAGGATCACGCAGGTTTGAAGCCAGCCGCACTGGCTTAAGAGACCCTGTTTCCAAATAAAAATATAAAATAGGTCTGGGAGTGTACCCAGGAGGTAGAAGGGTTTCCAGGAACCCCAGAACCACCAAAAAAAAAAAAAAAAACCTAAAATAGGGCTGGGGGTGTAGCTCAGAGGCAGCATAGCCCTGAGTGCAATCCCCAGTACCCCAAAAAAGAACAATAAATGTTAGCTAGCTGTTAATATAGCTCTCCTCTTTCATTTGTTCTTTTTTTTTTTGGGGGGGGGGCGTACTGAGGATTAAACCCAGCAGCATTCTACCTCTGAGCTACACCCCCAGCCCGATTTTTTATTCTTTATTTTGAAACAGGGTCTCACTGAGTTGAAGAGGGCCTCAGTAAGTAGCTGAGGCTGTCTGGGAACCATGATCCTGTCTCAGCCTCCCAAGTACTGTGAGATTATAAGCATGCTCTACCACGCCTGGCTTTCATTTTTTTTTTTTTTTTTTATTACTCTGGAGAGAACTCTGTGCTGTAAGTTAATACAACTTTGGGGGTAGGGTCCCCACTGCACTGTTCAGTAAACGTGGGGTGGGGGGCATTGTTCTGGGGTGGAGACCCAAAGACCTCAATCCCCTTGGGAGACAGCCCCACAGATGCAGGAGAGCTCTGTCCCTAACACTCAGGTGTTTAGTAGCAACTGTAACCTCAGCGTTTCTGCAGGGAGGACACACTGTCGCCACTAGGAAACCTTTTCAGTGCAGGTACTTGGAGGCCACAGATGGCCGGAGGTGTTTAAGGACATGCTAAGCAGCAAAGCAACGAACTCAGCCGAGACCCCAGATCATAAGCCCCAGAGGCCACAGGTTCCAGTGGCTGAGGTATTTAATCCTCTGGAAAAGCCAGGAAGGTAAACAGATGAGGGGACTGAGGTTAAAGAATGGTCATTTATCAGGGCTGTAAAAACCCCCAATGGGCAGAACCTGGCACGTGGACCCGGGCTGTCTGAAGCTACGCTGAAACTCTGAATGATTATTCTCCTAAGGTTTCACCAAATCTAGTATAAAAATATCTTTGGGGGTTGGGGATGTAGCTTACAGGAGAATGCTTGCCTAGCAAGAGTAAGCCCTGGGTTCCACCTCCAGCACAGCAAAAATAAACAAACAAACCTTTTGGATAAAAGCTATGTGATTGGAAAATAATTCTTGCTGGTACTGGGGATTTTACCCAAAGCATTCTACCTCCAAGATATATCTTTTTATTATATACTTATTTACTTTGGTACTAGGGATTGAACCCAAGGGCTTTCTACCTCTGAGCCACACCCTTAGCCCTATTTTTATTTTATTTTTTTGTGGTACCGGGAATTGATTCCCCCCCACGCCCCCCCCCCCGACATTCTACCTCTGAACTACACCCCAGTCCCGTTGCATTCTACCTCCAAGCTACATCCCAAGTTCTATTTTATTATTTTATTTTGAAACCGGGCCTTGCTAAATTCCTAGGACTGCCTTTGAACCTTTGATCCTCTTGTTAAAACCTCTCAGGTACCGGGATTACAAGTGTGCACCACTGTGCTTGGCTGGGTGAAAGTTTTTATTCCACTTAATTACTGTGTATTATGTAAGAAAGGGGTCAAAAAATTTCTTCCCTATGTCTTTCCATAATTCTTTGTTCAAAGACCTTCCTTTCCCCACCCGGTAACTTTAGCATCTTTGTAGAAACTCACTTGGCCACATTTATGTTTATTTACTTTTTTCTGGACTCTCTTGTTTATTGTATCTTTCTTTTTTTGTGTGTGGTACTGGGGATCGAGGGAAAGGGGGTTCTACCTCTGAGTGAAAGCCCCAGCTCTATTATTATTATTGCTATTTTGGTACTGGGGATGGAACCCAGGGGCATTTTAACTCCGAGCTACACCCCCAGCTCTATTTTTTAGTCTTTTTAAAATTTTTATCTCATTTTATTTTTTCGTGGCACTACGGATGGAACCCTTCTACCAGCAGGTTACACTCCCAGAGCTATTTTTATATTATATTTGGAAATAGGGTCTTACTAGATTGCTTAGTCTAAGTAGCTGAGGCTGGCTTCAAACCTTTGCGATCCTCCTGTCTCAGCCTCCCAAGTACTGGGATTACAAGTGTACACCATCACACCTGGCAAGTCTTTTATTTATTATTATTATTTTTTTATTTGCGGGTCTGGGGATGGAACCCAGGGGCATTCGACTCTGAGATACACCCCCTGCCCTATTTTTTTATTCTTTATTTTGAAACAGGGTCTCACTACATTGTGGAAGGCCTCACTAAGTAGCTGAGGCTGGCCCGGAACCGTGAACCTCCAGTCCCAGCTTCCCGAATGCTGGGATTACAAGCGTGTGCCAACCATGCCCTATTTTTGTTTTGAAACAGAGTCTAAGTTGCTGAAACTGGTTTTGAGCCTGCGACTCTCCTGGCTCAGCCTCCCAAGTACTACAGGTGTGTGCCTCTGTGCGCAGCTTATCCCTTGGTTCGTTAGTCCTAGGAGCTTTATTGTCTGTCTGTCTGTCTGTCTCACACACACCCCTCCAAATTATTTTCATGCCTTTTTTTTTCCATTTTGGAACCAGCTTGTTATTTCTACAAATAAAACTGAAAAAATTTAATTGGGACTGAATTAAATCACTCTGCAAAGAATGTATTCCTATCTATACCACAGAGCCTTCCAATCCACAAAAAGTATCTCTCTGCATTATTAATTCATTTATTCTTGGTACACGAGATTGAACCCAGGGGCATTCTACTTCTGAGCTACACCCCTACCCCTTTTTATTTTGAAAGTGTTACTAAATTGCTGAGGCTGGTCTCCAACCTGTAGCCCTCCTGTCTGTCTCCCAGGTCCTGGGATTTACAGGCACACACCACTATGCCTAGCTTCTCCATTATTTAAATCTTCAATTCTCTCAGCAGTATTTTATAGTTTAAAAACGCTCTCATTCATTTTTGCTCAATTTACCCCTGAGTATACCACGTTCTTCTATGCTACTATGAATGGCATTGTTCTAAGAATTCATTTCTAGCCGGGCGCAGTGGCGCACGCTTGTAGTCCCAGCATTCGGGAGGCTGAGACAGCAGGATCATGGTTTGTGGCCAGCCTCAGCTACTTAGTTGAGGCCCTCTGAAACTCAGTGAAACCCAGTTTCAAAATAAAGAATAAAAAAAATAGGGCAGGGGCTGAAGCTCAGAAGTCGAATGCCCCTGGGTTCCATCCCCAACCCCGCCAAAAAAAAAAAAAAAAAAAATTTAAAAGCTGGGCGTGAGCTGGTCGTGGTGATGCACGCTTGTAATCCCAGTACTTGGGAGGCTGAGACAGGAGGATTGTGGCTCATGACCAGCCTCAGCTACTTAGCGAGGCTCTGTTTCAAAATAAAGAATAAAAAAATTGAGCTGGGGATGTAGGTCGAAGGTAGAGTGCCCCTGGATTCAATCCCCAGTACTGGGGGGAAAAAAAAAAAAAAAGCCAGGCTTGGTGGCACATGCTTGTAATCCCAGTACTTGGGAGGCTGAGACAGGAGGACTGCATATTCTCAGCCAGCCTCAGCTACTTAGTGAGGCCCTTCGCAACTTAGTGAGACCCTGTCTCAAAATAAAGAATAAAAATAGGGCTGGGAGTGTAGTTCAGAGATAGAATGCCTCTGGGTTCCATCCCCAGAATTAAAAAAAAAAAAAGAAAAAAATGAAAGGAAGAAAAAAAAAAGGATGGCAGGTTCAAGGCCAGGCTTAGCAAAATAAAAAATAAAAAAGTCCTGGGGGTATAGCTCAGAGGTAGAATGCCCAAGGGTTCAATCCCCAGTACTGCAAAACAAACATTGCCTTTGAAACCTGTAACCTTGCTATATTTACTTATTAGTTCTGGTAGCTTTTTATGAAGTTTCCATTATAACCTTATATACACATCTGCAGAGGCTATATAAATAAGACTTTTTTTGTGTGTGTGTGTGTGGTACTGGGGAATGGAACCTGGGGCATTACACCTCCGAGCTACACCCCCAGCCCTATTTTTTATTCTTTTATTTATTTTTTTTGGTGGTACTGGGGGTGAAACCCAGGGTCTTTCTACCTCTAGGCTATATTCCCAAACCTATTTTATACTTTATTTAGAAACAGGGTCTCACTAAGTTGCTGAGAGCCTCACTAAGTAGCTGAGGCTGGCTTGGAACCTGTGCGATCCTCCTGTCTCAGCCTCCCAAGCGCTGAGATTGCAAGCGTGCACCACCACACCCAGCTTATTCTTTATTTTTAATTATTATTTATCTTACGGGGCTGGGGATGAAACCCAGGGGCATTCAACCTCCAAGCTATACCCCCTGCCCTATTTTTTATTCTTTATTTTGAAACAGGGTCTCACTAATCTGCAGAGGGCCTCACTAAGTAGCTGAGGCTGTCCTCAAACCTCGATCATCCTGTTTCAGCCTCCCAAAGGCTGGGAATATAAGTGTGTGCCAACACACCCAGTCCCAGCCCTATTTTTTATTTTGAAACAGAGTCTCACTAGGTATATGAGAATCTTATTACTTGTTGAGGTTGTCCTCCAATCTGTGATCCTTCTGTCTCTGCCTTCCAAATACTGGGATTACAAGCATGTGGCACCATGCCCGGCTCACAGACTGATTTTTTTTTTTTTTTTTGGTGGGTCTGGGGATGGAACCCAAGGGCCTTCCACCTCTGAGCTACACCCCCTGCCCCATTTTGTATTCTTTATTTTGAAACATCTCACTAAGTTGCAGAGGGCTTCGCTAGGTAGCTGAGGCTGTCTGCAATCCTCAGTCTCAGCCTCCCGAATGCTGGCATTACAAGCTGTGCCAGCACGTCTGGCCTTCACAGACTGATTTTTGAATGTTAAATACATATTGCAATCCTGGGATAAACCACAATAGATCAGGAAGTATTTATCTGTTTTATATATAAACATTGATTTACTAAAATTTGTTTGATTTGTACACATCTTTGTTTTTTTGTTTTTTGTTTTTTTGTGTGTGGTACTGGGGTTCCTGGAAACCCTTCTACCTCCAGGCTATACTTCCAGACCTATTTTATATTTTTATTTGGAAACAGGGTCTTTTAAGCCAGCGCGGCTGGCTTCGAACCTGCGCGATCCTCCTGTCTCTGCCTCCCAAGCATGGGGATTACAAGCATGCGCCAGTACACTGGCTGCACATCTTATTTTAGAAAAAAACAAGTTATGCTGTTGGACTATGTAATGGTGTCTTTATTGAACTTGTACAGACTTTTTTTTTTACTTTGAATACAGTGTTACAACTATTTACATTGTATCAAGTATTATAATTTAAAGCATATATATATATATATATACACACACACACACACACACATATATATATATATGAATATGCACAGGTTACAGGAAAATACTATGTCATTTTATATGAGAGACACAACCATCCTGGAACCAATCCCCACTCCAGAGGCATCTAGGGATGACTACTAAATTATTCAGAGAAAATGCTGACCGCTGCAGCCATTATAGTTATGAAAACTGTCCTTTCTTTTTTTTGGGGGGGGGTTTAGGGGATTAACAGGGATTGAATTCAGGGCATTCTACCTACCCCTGAGCTACACCCCCAGCCCTATTTTACTTTAATTTTACTTTTTACTTTGAAACAGGGTCTCACTGAATTGCAGATGGCCTAAATTGCTAGGGCTGGCCGTGAACCTGGGTGAAATCATCCTGTCTCAGCCTCCCAAGTACTGGGATTAAAAGCCTGCGTCACCAAGCTGGGCTTCGAGACTGGGACTCTGCATCTGGTCCAGACACTTTACCATAAGTGGCAGTTCCCCAGAGACTTTTATCTGCATAAGACAGCCCTTGTGCAGTGTCCACCTCCACCCCGCAGCCTTCCAAATCCAATGCTCTCTTTCTTACCGCCAACAGATCCCAAGTCCTCTCCCTTTGCTTAGGTCTATATATAAACTTAATCTGGTCCTCTTTTGAGTGGCTCCTGGAGTCAAGCAATAAAATCTGTTACTCTGTTCCTGGTGAATATGTGTATTGCCAGTTTATTTCATAGACTAAGATTATTGAACTTTCTGAGCGACCGGAGGAAACTCAAAACTTCTCTACAGCGCATTATGTAAATACTACCTCTATGTAGCCAAAAAAAAAAAAAAAAAAAGATAAGCATGTAAGTGCCTGTACATGGGAGGTGTGCAGAAATTGTGTGCGGCGGGGAAAACATCCCAGGCTAAAAGCAGGAGAAAGGAATTTGCCCGGGGCTGACGGTGCTGCGCCGCCCCCCCCTGGGCAGGCCGGGCAGGACCCTGCGCGCCCCGCCCGCCCCTTCCGCCCGCAGGACGTCGGCTCTGCGTCCAGCACAGGAATGGCTTACACCAAAACCGGATACCAGGTAAGCCGTGTTTCCGACACAAACAAGCCACCTATCACGGCAGTCTTTCAAGATTGGATTCCCTAATGCACCTTTTTTTTTTTTTTTTTTTTTTAACCCAGGCTTTGCCTTCTGCATCCTGCCCCGTCTCACCCCATGCAATGGTAGCGCCCGCCTACGTAGCAGATGACTTAGGGGATCTAGAACACACCATTCCAAAAAGGGGGAGGGCTTGAGGTTTGTATCAAAGCAAATACCCCCTTCCTTTGCAACAGCAGTAACCAAGGGGGTCCAGAAAAAGAGAGTAACGAACAAGGGTAGCAGCCCCCACCCCCGCAAGCAATGGAACCCGGCCTCAAAGACATTTTCTTTCCCTCTGCTCCCCTCTTATTGGGTGCAATGAGCTGTTCTGACAAAAAGAAACCGGAAATGGTGCTGCAGGCGGCAGAAATGCAAATGTGAAGCCAAACAATAACAGGGCTGCCGGGCATCTCCGGCGGCTCCGCACGGGCTCCCTGGCAAACCTCTCGAGTAGCACTTCCTACTTTCACAGCTAACCCTTCTTTGGCACGACTTTCTTCAGCTAGCGAGACCGGGGGTCGGCTGGGAAGATCATTTCGGAAAGACAAAGGTCCGGAAGTTGAGACCTTAGCAGCCTGGGCTTCCAAGATCATCCCAATTAATTTCGGAAGGGAGCTAGAACTAAGGCATAGGTTCTAAAATCTCGAGCCATGAGTTCCGAAGGCCTCAGGCCCTAATGCTTTGTGCATCTCACTTCGAGGACTCCCAACACCCAGCACTCTGTAGACAGGTGTGTGTATGGGGTACCCGACTCAAGCTCCCCTAAAGTCCCAAATCCTTGCCCAGGTGTTCAGCTTTGAGTATAGCTGGTACCAACATCCCCATCACCTACACTCAGGTCTCCCAACATTGCATTTCGACGTCTTTCTTGCCAGCCAAGATCCCATTTTCCCCACCCAGCCAAACTCGCCTTGTCCCCGCTGCCCCACTCCGCCCCAAACCCCGAGATTCTCCGGGGTCGGTAACTCAGAGAGGACTCATCAGGCTCAGTCAAGACCTTACCGGGTCCTCAGAGGAGCGTGTCAGTGTCCTGGGATGCACCCGCCGAGCTCAGGCGACGGGTGCTCCCCCAGCCCAGCGGCTACCTGCGCCCAGGACGGTGGCTCTGGACTTTTGAGCCGCTCCAAACTTTTAGCGCCAGTCTGAGCACATGGGAGGGGGAAATCCCAATCCCATCAACCCTCGCGAGGCTCCTGGCACAAAGCTGGACAGTCGCCATGACAAGTAAGGGCAAGTAATTCGCCTGCCGGCGGAAGGAGGGTGTGGCAAGTCAGATTTCTCTCTGGGTGTTGTGGCTTTTAAGATTTTGGACTGGGAAGGTAGTACAAGCTGGGGCTGAGGGGGCGGAATTGGTGGAAACCATTTTGGAGAGCTCCCCGCTTCTTTCCTAAGAAAAAAGGGTGGAAAGAAAAAAGCCATTGCATTTGTCCACTTGGCCTGGAACACTGCGTTTTCAGATTTAGCTTTTGAGTTTCACTAGTTAAAAAATATCACCTTTTAGGGAGGCTTTCCTAATAAGTCAACCTACCATGCTCTTCTAGTACTTTATATATCTCACACCATCTTGTTTAATATCCTTTACAGCCGTTATCACTGTCTGAAAAGAATAATTGTTCATTGCTTTCAAGGCACGGCCACGAAATCCTTATAAGGGCAGAGGATTTGTTAGCTATTTTATTCATCGTTTTATTCTTCAATACAGTGCTGGGTATGAAGTAAGAGTTTGATAATATTTATTGAATAAATGAAGAAAGGTCTGAGAAATTTGCGGAATGAGATGCAAAACCTTGCAAAAATCAAGCTCCCTCTGCAGACTAGAGAGGGTAGGTGCTTTGAAAATCTTCGCGGAGCCTGGCGGTGGCGCTCGCCTGTAATCCCACTACTTGGGTGGTTTGCGACAGGAGGGAGTATTGTAGATTCCAGCCTAGACTCAGCAATTTAGTGAGACCCTATTTCAAAATAAATAAATAAATAGGCCGAGACTGTAAAATGCTTCTGGTTCAGTCTCCAGTACAAAAAGAAAAAAGAAAAGAAAAGAAAGGAAGGAAGAAAGGAAGGAAGGAAGGAAGAAGAAAAGAAAGAAAGAAAGAAAGAAAGAAAGAAAGAAAGAAAGAAAGAAAGAATAAATTACCGCGGAGCCAGTCATAGTAGCTCAACAACCTACTGTCAGTATTTGGGAGTCTGAGACAAGGAGGATCGCAGTTCCTAAACCAGCTTAGCAATTTAGCGAGGGCTTCAGCAATTTAGCGAGATCCTGTTTCAAAATTAAAAATAAAGCCGGGCGTGGTGGCGCACCCTTGTAATCCCCACACTTGGGAGGCTGAGACAGGAGGATCTCAAAGGTTCAAAGCCAGCCTCGTCTACTTAGTGAGACTCTGCAACTTAGTGAAACCCTATTCTTCAAAATAAAGAATAAAGCCGGGCATGGTGGCACACCCTTGTAATCCCCACACTTGGGAGGCTGAGACAGGAGGATTGCAGACGTTTGAAGCCAGCCTCAGTTACTTAGTGAAGCTCTCAGCAACCTAGTGAGACCCTGTTTCCAAATAAAGTATAAAATAGGTCTGGGAGTGTAGCCCGAAGTTAGAAAGCTCTGGATTCCATCCCCACCACCACAAAAACAAACAAATAAATAGGGCTGGGAGTAGCCAGGCATGGTGGCACATGCTTTTAATTCTGGTACTTGGGAAGCTGAGACAGGAGGAGGATTGCAGGTTCGAGGACAGCCCCTGTAAGTAATGAGACTTAAAATGTAGCGAGACCCTGTTTCAAAATAAAAATTAAAAGGGTCTGAGCCAGGCGTGGTGGCGCACGCTTGCAATCCCAGTACTTGGGAGGCTGAGACAGGAGGATCGCAAAGGTTCAAAGCCAGCCTCAGCTACTTAGTGAGGCTCTCAGCAATCTAGTGAGACCCTGTTTCCAAATAAAACATAAAAATAGGTCTGGGATTGTAGCTTGCAGGTAGAAGGCCCCTGGGTTCCATCCCTAGTACCATACCAAAAAAGGGAGGGCTGGAGGTGTGGCTCAGAGGTAGAATGCCTCTGCGTTCAATCCCCGGTACCATTTTTAAAAAATGCTGGGGTGTAGCTCAGAGGTAGATTACCCCTGGGTTCAATCTCTAGTACCAAAAAAAAAAAAAAAAAAAAAATTAGGGGGGAGACGTAGGAGGAGCTCAGGCACGTCTCTCCCAAGTCCTACCACTCAGACTACAACTCCCAGCAGGCACTCGTAGCCCTAGCCCGCACTTCCCGGTGCCCAGGTCCAATCCTGAGGCCGGCGCAAGTCTCGCGAGAGTAAGTGCAAGTGCCGCGTTAGCGAACTGCGGCGCGAGACACCGCCGAGCCTTCGCGATTGGCGTTCTCGGGCGCGCCTCGCCTGCCTGGCGTCTTTCGCCTCCTCCCGGAAGAGGAAGGCAGGCACAGGTGCGTCTCTCCTGTTCTCTGAAGCCGTCTGTCCCGCCCGCCCGCGGCCCGGCAGCCGGTACCCAGCGGGAGGAGGTTGCTCGGCCGAGGCCCATGTCCGCTGCGCTTCCTCTGCACTATGAAGATGTCGGAGGAGCAGCTCTTAACTCCGGACAGTCTTTCTTCGGACCAGGCCCCCGTTCCAGCCCATCTCTCTCCCCAGCCTTCCCCGATGGATAAAAATACAGACCCCGAACTGCTGCCGCCGCCACCCGATGGAGACCATCCGCCACGCACGTCCCCAAACCCCGAGGCTGGCTCGGCGGCGTCCCAGGAACCGGGGCAGGGGGAGCCTGCGTCTGCCTCCCCTCCCCTGGAGGCAGAGCGTGATGCTCTTAGGGAGCTGAGTCCTCAGATCGAGGAGCAGGAACTTTCTGAAACCGTGAGCCTGCCCGCGGAAGAAGCGAATGGCCCGGAGTTGGGGTCTGGAGAAGCCATGGAAGGCGTGTCTGAGGACCCCCCTCCAGAGGAGGAGGGAGACGCGTAAGTGGCAGTAGACCCTGGAATCTAAGAGTGGAAGTGTGAGACTGTCCACCAGTCCTCAGCCCCACTTCCCCAGGCCCGTTCCCCCTTTGCTTGGGCGACCCAGGTTTATTATTTCTCCGTCTTCTTTCCAGCACTTGGAACTACAGCTTTTCCCGGGTACCTCAGTTTCTCAGTGGTTCCTGGACCGAGTTTAGCGCCCAACCCGAGAACTTCTTGAAAGGCTGTAAATGGTAAGGACAGTGGGCAGGGAGGTGACCACCCCAGGCTTTTGGCCTTATCTGGGACAAGGATCTGGGCCAAAGAGAGGAATCTCTCTTGAGTACTGACTTAAAATTCCTCTAGGAGTTAATGTCTTCCATCAAGAAAGGAGCTTACCTACCACAGAGCTAGGCTCAGCCCTAGCCCTCTACTTGGCAGGCACTGGGAGGTCTGCCCGGTTTTCTAACTGCGTTATTTCTAGGGCTCCTGATGGCTCCTGCATCCTGACCAACAGTGCTGATAACATACTGCGGATTTATAACCTGCCTCCCGAGCTGTACAATGAGGGCGAGCAAGTGGAATACACAGAAATGGTAAGGGTACGGGCTAGCCTTGCCCCTTCGTGGGACATTGCACATTCACATCCTTCATGGAGGTAGAGAACCCCAAATCCACAGGTTTCTGTTCACAAATGGGACTTTCCTTCACTATGAATTTCCACATGTAACATTTCTGCCCTGAATTCTAAAGTCATGTAAAGAGATATTTGTTCCTTATTTGGTCAGAAATGTGTTTTCTGTAGAAAAATAGTGAATTTATTGTAACTAACATTTACTTATTTACTTATCTGTTTGGCTGGGGCTATAGCTCAGTGGTGGAGCGATTGACTAGCATGCATGAGGCCCTGGGTTCCATCCCCAGCACTGCAAAAAGGAAAGAAAAAATTGTGTATGAGTGTGTTTGCAGTGCTGGGGATGGAACCCAGGGGCATTCTACCTCTGAGCTACACCCCCAGCTCTATTTTTTTATTCTTTATTTTGAAAAGGTCTCACTGAGTTGCAAAGAGCCTCACTATGTACCTGAAGCTGGCCGCCAATCTGCAATCCTCCTGTCTCAGCCTCCCAAATGCTGGGATTACAAGCATGTGCAACCACTCCCGGCCTGTATTTTTTTTTAATGTATCTGTGTGGTACTGGGAATTGAACCAGGGGCATTCTACCTCTGAGCTTCACTACCACCTCTGTTTTATTTCTTTTATTTGGAAACAGGTGTTACTAAGTTGCAGAGGGCCTCAGAGAAGTTGCTGAGGCTGGTTGAACCTGCAATCCTCCTGCTTTGGCCTTCTAAGTACTGGGATTATAAGCATGCACCACCACATCCAGCTATTTATTTATTTATTTTATTTATTTATTTATTTATTTTTGTGGTACTGGGGGTGGAACTCAGGAGCTTTCTACCTCTGGGTTACACTCCCAGACCTTTTTTCCATTTTATTTGGAAACAGGGTCTCACTAAGTTGCTATGAGCCTCACTAAATAGCTGAGGCTGGCTTCGAACCTTTGTGATCCTCCTGTCTCAGACTCCCAAGCACAGGGATTACAAGCGTGCGCCACCACACCCGGCTTATTTTCATTTTTAATTAATTATTTTGGTACTGTGGCTTGAAGCCAGGGATATTCTGCCTCTGAACAACACCAACCTGTGATCCTCCTCCCTGAGGAGTACTGAGATAACAGGCGTGCACCACTGGGCCCAGTTTATAGTTACTTATTATTATGTTTGTGCTGGGATGATAAAGAGGAGAACAAGATAGATGAAGAGCCAGTTGTCTGCACTTCATAGTTTACAAATGGGAACCAATAAGTAGTCAAGTTTATTACAGATTAAGCAAATGTCCTGGGAGGATGGTGTGTGTAGGTGTGCTTTACTGGGGATTGAACCGGGGGCATACTACTTTTGAGCCACACCCCCAGCCTTTCTTTTTTTTATGGTACTAGGGATTGAACCCAGGGTATTCTGCCTCTGAGCCACACCCCTAGCACTATTTTACTTTTATTTTTATTTTGAAACAGGGTCTTGCTAGGTGTGGTGGCTCAGGCTTGTAATCCCAGCATTCGGGAGGCTGAGACAGGAGGATCGCAGTTCGCGGACAGCCTCAGCTACTTAGTGAGGCCCTTCGCAACTCAGGGAGACTCTGTTTCAAAGTAAAGAATAAAAAATAGGGCTGGAAGTGGAGCTTGGAGGTAGAATTCCCCTGGTTTCCATCCCCAGTACTGCCAAAAAAGGGGGAAAAATAGGGTCTTGCTAGGTTGATGAATCTCATTACTTAACTGAGACAGTCCTTGAACCCAAGATCCTCCTGTCTCATCCTCCCAAGTACTGGGATTAAATAGGGCTGGAAGTGTAGCTCAGGGGTAGAATGCCCTTGAGTTCCATCTCAGCACCACAAAATAAAGAAAGAGAAAAAGAAAGAAAAAAAGAGGAATAAATAAAATAAGTGCTATGAAAGAAGTAAACAATACAGAGAGCCTAGTCAGAAGATTCCATTTTAGATACAAGGGTCAGGGTTGGGGGGGGGGGCTGGAAAGACATTTGAGCTGGATATGGAGGCAGTCAAGGGTAATGTTCAGATTTTTTGCACTTGGGTGGATGGTGGAATACTTAACCGAGCAAGAAACAAGAATGTGAGCAAGTACTAGGACAGAACTCAAAGGTTTCTTTTTTTATTTTTTCAAAGGTTTTTGTTTTGTTTGTTTGTTTGTTTATTTATTTATTTATTTATTTATTTATTTATTTATTTATGTCTTGCAGTACAAAGGAAGGAATCCAGGGGCATTCTACCTCTGAGCTACACCCCCAGCCTGATTTTTTATTCTTTTTTTTTGAAACAGGGTCTCACTGAGTTGCAAAGGGCCTCACTAAGTAGCTGAGGCTGGCTATGAACCACTATCCTCCTGTCTCAGCCTCTCGAATGCTGGGATGACACAGTGCACCACCACGCCCGGCTGACATATAAAGCAAAAAGGAGAGGTTGGGGCCAAGGATATGCTTTGAGAACTGGTAAAACATGTGGATGGGATCTCATAGCTTGAGAATGGATTCTGGCTCCATAAAGTATAGATGGGAGAGGAGAAGGCCCATGAGCCCCAGGTGCTCCAGCATCTGGGGTGGGGTACAGCAGAGTGACAGAGGTGGAGACGGAGTCGTGACCCATGCTGCCCAGAGCTGGAGAGAGGGAGGTGGACTGGGAGAATGACAGGAGCTCACATTCTGATAAACCTGTCATGGGTTGCAATGGTAAATTGAACATGCAGTAGCCAGGTACAGTGGTGCCCGCCTGTAATCCCAGTACTCGGGAGGCTGAGATGGGAGGATCACAGGTGTGAGGACAGCCTCAATAAATAGTGAAACTTTCATCAACCTAGGGAGATCTTGTTGCAGAATAAAACTAAAAAATAAGGCTGGGGGTATAGCTCATAGGTAGAACAACCCTGGGTTCAATTCCCAGTACCATACAAAAAAAAAAAAAAGAATGCATTTAGTACACCTAACCAAACCAGGCATGGTGGCGCATGCTTGTAATCCCAGCATTCGGGAGGCTGAGACAGGAGGATTGCGGTTCACAGCCAGCCTCAGCTACTTAGTGAGGCCCTTTGCAACTCAGTGAGACCCTGTTTCAAAATAAAGAATAAAAATAGGGCTGGGGTGTAGCTCGGAGGTAGAATGTCCCCGGGTTCTATCTCCAGTACCGCAAAAAAAAAAAATATATATATACACACACACACACACACACACACACACACACACACACACACACACACACACCTAACAACACAGTTCAACAGCACAGCATGTTGCTGGGTGTCACTTGTTTCCCTTAGGGATAACACATATTATTAGCCCAGGAAAAGATAAAAATTTAAAGTATATGCTCCTTTGAGTCATATCACTTCTGATACTTGAAGCATATTGCTTTTGCACCATCAGAAAGATGAAAAATGAGCCAGGCATACTAGCACATGCCTGTAATCCCAGTACTTGGAACACTGCTTGGAAGGCTGAGACGGGGATCACAGATTTGAGGTCAGCCTCAACAACTGAGCAAGGCCCTCAGCAATGTAGTGAGACCCTGTTTCAAAATAAAAAGTAAAATTGGTTTATGGGTATAGCTCAGGGTAGAATGGTCCTAGGTTCAATCCATACTACTACTACTACTACTACAAAAAAAAAAAAAAAGTAAATAAAAAATAAAGCCAGCCGGGCGTGGTAGCGCACGCTTGTAATCCCCTCGCTTGGGAGGGGGTGACAGGAGGATCACACAGGTTCGAAGCCAGCCGCGCTGGCTTAAGAGACCCTGTTTCCAAATAAAAAGTATAAAATAGGTCTGGGAGTGTAGCCCGGAGGTAGAAGGGTTTCTAGGAACCCCAGTACCACCAAAAAAAAAAATAATAATTAATTAAGCCAGGTGTGGTAGCACATGCCCATGATCCCAGTACTTGGGAGGCTGAGACAGGTGGATAACAGGTTTAAGGACAGCCTTAGCAATGAGGCAAAATGCTCAGCAGCCTAGCAAGACCCTGATGACCCTGTCTCAAAAACAGAAATAAAAAAGGGCTGGGGGATAGCTTGGAGGTAGAACACCTCTGGGTTCAATTTCTACTACCAAAACAAAATTGGGCTTGAGATTTAGCTCGGAGGTTGGAATGGCCTCGAGTTCAATCTCCAGTATCACAAAAGAAAATTTTTAATTTTTAAATTTGGGATTACAAGCTTGTACCACCACACCTTGTTGTAATTTTTTTTTTTTTTTTTTTTTTGTACTGGGGTTTGAACCCAGGGACTTTCTACTTCTGGGCTACACCCCCAAGCTCTATTTTATTGTATTTTAAAATTTTGAAACACAGTTTAATTTGCCCAGGACCTAGCTGAAGCTACCTGGAATCTGTGATCCTCGGGCCTCAGCGTCCCAAGTATTGAGATTACAAGTGTGTACCACCACACCACACCCCAGGGAAATTGTAATTTGAACCATTGTAAGTTGAGAAAAGGCCTTTTTGTTGCCCACAGTG
Organism: Muscardinus avellanarius; assembly: GCF_963383645.1. NCBI lineage: Eukaryota > Metazoa > Chordata > Mammalia > Rodentia > Gliridae > Muscardinus > Muscardinus avellanarius. Next base: position 15,791,075 of record NC_137802.1, on the reverse strand, counting down.
ACCTTGAGCCCCTGGCCTAGGTCTGAGCCTTCCAAGTAGCTGAGGCTAAAGGTGAGCACTACCACACCTGGCTGTTCCCCCCCATTTGAAGAATTGTCGCCCATCTTTCTTGGCAAGTTAAGCGACTGGTTTCTTGTGAAGTGAGGATGATGATAATGGCACCCACCTCACAGGATTGTGAGAATGAATATGAGGACAGTGCAGGTGTGTACTAATTGCTCAAGGAACATGAGTAGCTATTGTTGTCAGTTGGGTGCAGGCGTGGAATAGGAGGAGGACGTACTGGTTGAGGCCTGCTAGGAGAGAAAGATGAAGGTACCTTCAGGGCGTCCTCAGGGTCTGCTTATCATGGTGGGTTAGAAATGGGCTATAAAGCTAGGCGTGGTGGCGCAGGCTTGTAACCCTGCACTTGGGAGGCAGAAACAGGAGGATCACACAGGTTTGAAGCCAGCCTTAGCTGACTTAAGAGACCCTGTTTCCAAATAAAAAAATATAAAATAGGTCTGGAAGTGTAGCCCGGAGGTAGAAGGGTTCCATCCCCAGTACCACCAAAAAAAAAAAAAGAAAAGAAAAGAAAGAAATGGAGTATAAATCTGTAATCCCAGGATGTGAGAGACTGAGACAAGAGGATCGCAGGTTCAAGGACAGCCTCAGAAAATAGTGAACTCTTGGGCCAGGCGTGGTGGCGCACGCTTGTAATCCCTGCGCTTGGGAGGCAGAGACAGGAGGATCGCGCAGTTTCGAAGCCAGACGCGCGTGCTGGCTTAGGAGACCCTGTTTCCAAATAAATATGCAAAAATAGGTCTGGGAGTGTACCCCGGAGGTAGAAGGGCTTCCAGGAACCCCAGTACCACCAAAAAAATAAATAAATAGAAAATAGTGAACTCTCACCAGCCCAGAGAGACCCTATTTTAAAATTTAAAAAAGCTTGGGCCGGGCGTGGTGGCATATGCTTGTAATCCTAGTGCTTGGGAGGCTGAGACAGGTGGATTACACAGGTTCAAAGCCAGTCTCAGTTACTTAGTGAGGCTCTCAGCAACTTAGTGAGACCCTGTTTCAAAATAAAACATAAAATAGGTCTGGAAGTATAGCCCAGAGGTAGAAAGCGTTTGGGTTCCACCCCCAATACCACAATAAAATAAAAGAACTTAAAAAAGCTTCTTATATTTTATTTGGAAATAGGGTCTCACTAGATTGCTGAGGCTGGTTTTGAATGAGGGATTGAACCCAAAAGCATTCTACCTCCAAGCTATACCCCCAGCCCGATATTATTTCTTATTTGAAAACAGGGTCTCACTATGTTGCTGAGAGCCTGGCTAAGTTGAGGCTGGCTTTGATCCTCCTGTCTCAGCCTCCCACATACTGGGATAACAAGATGCACCACTGCACTTGACTTCCATTCATTCTTTAATTTGTTCGGTTTTTTTTTTTTTTTTGGTATACTGGGTATTGAACCCAGGAACTTGTGCATGCTAGGCAAGTGTGCTACCACTGAACTCCATTCCCAGCTCCCCCCCTTTTTTTTTTTTTTGGTGGTACTGGGGTTCCTGGAAGCCCTCCAGGCTACACTCCCAGACCTATTTTTACATTTTTATTTGGAAACAGGGTCTCCTAAGCCAGCGTGCGCAGCTGACTTCGAACCTGCGCGATCCTCCTGTCTCTGCCTCCCAAGCGCGGGGGGGTTACAAGAGTGCGCCACCACGCCCGGCCATTCCCAGCCCTTTTTTAATTTTTGAGAAAAGGTCTCTATAAATTGCACAGGCTGTGATTGAATTTCTTTTTTCTTTTTTTTTGTGGGGGGTGTCTGGGCTGAAACCCAGAGGCATTTGACCTCTGAGCCACACCCTCTGCCCAATTTTTTATTCTTTCTTTTGAAACAGGGTCTCACTGAGTTGCAAAGGGCCTCACTAAGTAGCTGAGGCTGTCTGCGAACCGCGATCCTCCTGTCTCAGCCTCCCGAATGCTGGGATTACGAGCGTGCGCCACCGCACCCGGCTTCTATAATTGAATTTATTATTGTAGCTGGGATTACAGGTGTCTGCCATGTACCCAATTTAGAGTTGTTTTATTTCATTATGTTTTGAGGTGAGGGTCTTAGTGTGTTGCCCAGGCTGACTTTATACCAAGTACAGTTTTAGGTACTGCGGACTAGTTTACTAAATGGACAAAAGTCGCTGTCTGGTTATTTATTTATTTCTGTAGTACTGGGGATGGAACCCAGAGGGATTCTATTTCAAGCTATACCCGCAGCCGTATTTTTTATTCTTTCTTTTTGAAACAGGGTCTAACTGAGCTGCAGAGTGCCTGACTAAGTAGCCAAGGACATGTTATCCTCCTGTCTCAGCGTCCCAAGTACTGGGATTACAAGCATGCGCTACTGTGCTGAGGTAAAAGTCCCATGTTTTATGAAGCTTATATTACTATTTCAAGAAACAGGCAATAGCCGGGCATGGTGGCCCATGCTTGTAATCCCAGTACTTGGGACGCTGAGACAGGAGGATTGCAAGTTCAAAGCCAGCCTCAGCAGCTTAGTGAGGCTATCAGCACTTAGTGAGACCCTGTTTCCAAATAAACTAAAAAAAAAAAAAAATAGGTCTGGAAGTATAGCTTGGAGGTAGAAGATGGTGCTGGGTTCTATCATTAGTAACACACACACACACACACACACACACACACAAATAAATAAAGGAAGGAAGGAAGGAAAAAAGAAAGAGGCAATAAAGAAATAACAGGCCAGGCTGGGTGTGGTGGTGCACATTTGTAATCCCAGAGTTTAGGAGGCTGAGACAGGAGGATCGCACAGGTTCGAAGAAATAACAAGCCAGGCATGGTGGCGTACTCTTGTAATCCCAGCATTTGGGAGGCTGAGGTCCTTTGCACCTCAGTGAGACCCTGAATTCTGGGTTCCATCCCCAGTATTACAAGAAAGGAAGGAAGGAGGGAAGGGAGGGAGGGAGGGAGGGAGGGCGGGCCAGACTCGGTGGCACATACCTGTAATTTCAAGCAACTTGAGAGGTGAAGGGAGGAGGATTGCAAGTTAGTGAGATTCTGTGGTACTGGGCATGGGGCATGGAACCCAGGGGCATTCTACCTCCGAGCTACATGCCCAGCTCCCCTTTTTTTTTTGCGGGTCTGGGGATGGAACCTGGGGCATTCAACCTCCGAGCTATATCCCCAGCCCTATTTTTTATTCTTTATTTTGAAACAGGGTCTCACTAAGTTGCAGAGGGCCTCACTAAGTACCTGAGGCTGGCTGTAAACCGTGATCCTCCATTTCTTAGCCTCCCCAGTGCTGGGATTTCAAGTGTGCTCCATCACGCCAGGCTCCAGCTCTATTTTTTATTCTTTATTTTGAAACAGAGTCTCACTGAATTGCTGAGGGCCTCACTAAGTAGTAGCTGAGGCTGTGTGCAAACCACGATCCTCCTATCTCAGCCTCCCAAGTGCTGGATTTACAAGCGTGTGCCTCCGTGCCTGGCCCTGTCTCAATTTTTTTTTTTTTTTTTTTTTTTTTTTTGTGGTACTGAAGGTGGAACACAGGGGCTTTTCTGCCTCCAGGCTATACTCCCTGGCCTATTTTTTACTTTATTTGGAAACAGGGTCTCACTAAGTTGCTGAGAGCCTTACTGTGTACCTGAGGCTGGCTTTGAACATGTGCAATCCTCCTGTCTCAGCCTCCCAAGTGCTGGGATTACAAGCATGCGCCACCACGCCTGGCTGTCTAAAAATTAAAAAAAACTTTTGAAAGGGGATGCAGCTAGTGGTAGAGTGCCGCCAGGGCTCAATCCTTAGCACACATAATACACACACGCACACAAAAAGGAATGAAATAAAGTAAAATATATGTCTGATAGATGGACTGGGGAAGATCAAAGCAGGGAAGAGGATTGAGAGTGAGTTTTAATTTTAGAAAGGCTGATGGAGAGCCAGACATGGTAGCACATGCCTGTAATCCCAATACTTGGGAGGCTGAAACAGGACGATGGCAAGTTTAAGGCCAGGCTTTGCTGCTTAGTGAGGCCCTGTTTCAGAATTTAGAAAAAAAATAAAATAAAAAGGGCTGGGGGTATAGCTCAGGGGTAGAATGCCCTTAGATTGGGTCCCTAGTACCACCCCCCCCCAATAAGGATGGATGATGGAGGAAGACCTCACTAGTGAGGTGGCATCTGAGCAGACCTGAAGGGAGTAAGGGGGGGAGCCACGCTCTCATGTGGGGAGACTGCCACGCAGGGACAGCAGATTCAAGGGCGGTGGGAGTGGAAGTCACCAAGAGCGTTGACAAGGATCTGTAGGGGCAAGATGTGAACCAGGGAGTCCCAGGGAAGGGGGCCGTGACAGAAGTGGGTCGCTTGGTTGATGCACAAGGACTGTAGAGGACCTGGGTTGGGAAAGTGAACGGTTTGGGAATGACAGTGGGGAACAAGGTGATGCGCATCCAGCCGTCCTGTGCGCTCCTGCCCCATACTTGAAGTGTGTATGGGGATGAGGGTGGGCATTAAAGTCACCTCGGCCCGAGGGCCACAGAGGATGGCCAGGGCGGCAGGTGGAGTGTTCTGAGAAGTTGAGAAGGGGGTTTTAGATCCTAGAGTAGGAGTTAAGTCCTGGTTTAAGGACTGGGGAGACCGGGAAGTGTGGAACTGGGGCAAGTGGGCTGTGTACAGCGGGGCACAGGTGGAGCCAGTACTAGGTTGAGAGCTGATTGCACATGCTCATTTTGGAGAAACGGGAACATCAAGGCAAACTCATCACTTCCCGCCACTCCACACAGCTCAGCCCTTTACGTTTTCTACGGGAAATAAGCGTTTTCTGTGGTTGTAATCCTGCAGTAGATGGTTTTGTATCCTTTTTTCCTTTAACCAATCATCCTAAATGTTTTTCATGGTGGTCCGGTCTTCATAGTTATTGTGTTGCATGGTGTGTGATATTGCAGCAAGTGCTTTTGATAGCCTTTCCCCCCCTCTCTCCTCCATTTTGGACATTTAGTTTGTTAGGATTTTAATATCATAAATTAGTCTTCAGTAAGTCTTTTGGTATTTTTAAGGAGGATTTTTTTTTTTTTTTTTTTTAGTGGCACTAGGAATTGAACCCAGGGGAATTGTAGGGGCATTCTACCTCCGAGCTACACCCCCAGCCTTATTTTTTGTCCTTTATTTTGAAACAGGATCTCACTAAGTTGCAGAGGGCTTCACTAAGTAGCTGAGACTGGCCTCCAGCTTCAATCCTCCTGTCTCAGCCTCCCAAGTACTACTGGGATTATAAGCATGAACCACCACACCTGTCTTTTTTTTTTTTGCAGGTCTGGGAATGGAACCCATCCCCAGACCTCCGAGCTATACCCTCTGCCCAAGTTTTTATTCTTTATTTTGAAATAGGGTCTCACTGAGTTGTGAAGGGCTTCACTAAGTAACTGAGGCTGTCTGCGAACCGCGATCTTCCAGTCTCAGCCTCCCAAATGCCTGGCTCCAGCTTTTCTTTTGTGTGTGTGCAGTACTGGGGGTGGAACCCAGGGGTTTTTCTACTTCCAGGCTATACTCCCAGACCTATTTTATACTTTATTTGGAAACAGGGTCTCACTAAGTTGCTGAGGCTGGCTTCGAACCTGTGTGATCCTCCTGTCTCAGCCTCCCAAGTGCGGGGATTACAAACGTGTGCCACCACGCCCGGCTTCTTTTTCATGCTGGAGATTGAGCCCAGGGCCTTGTGCAAAAGGAGATTTTTAAAATTTCTTTCCTTTTTTTTTTTTTTTTTTTTCTCTGTCTGTGTGTGGTGGGGGGTACTGGGGGTTGAACCCAGGGTCAGTTTACCTTCAAGCTACATCCCAAGCCCTTTTTTTAAAAAAAATTGGAAACAGGGTGTTCCTAAGTTGTTGAGGGTCTTGCTATAAATTGCTGGCCTCGAACCTGCCACCCTACGGTCTCAGCTTCCTAAGTACTGGGTTTCAAGCATGGGCCACCACACCCAGCCAGCAGATTCTTTTACAAAGGGCAATTTTATAGGTAAGAAATACCCTAGGAGCCAGGCTTGGTGGCACTTGAGTACTCTCATTCCCAAATGCTAGAGCCAGGCGCTTGCTCTTTCATCCTTGTGAAACCTTTTCCTCTGAGGCGTGCGCTATTTGATTCTTGCTCACTGCAGACACTGACATCTCATAGTCTCCCTTGGTCCCAGGTCCTCCACCATCTTTCTGGCCTCATCTCCAACCCAGAAGCCAGTTCTCATCCTTTAATCTTCCTTTTCCTAGAACCCTTCACATCCAATTAATTGCCAACTCTCATTAGTCCACCCAATCTTTAATTCACCCACTTATCTCTGCTCCACTGCCTCTGTTTCAATTCAGAGTCCTATTATTTTGGGCTTCATGTTACTGAAACAGTTTGCTGTCTTTGTTTTCTCATGAAAATATTATTTACTGCTGTTTATGCAGCAGGTGATTAGGGGCCTGTGGTCACCAGGGCAGACATCATGCCCGCCCTTTAGATAGGGAGGGGTGGTGTAGAGCAAGGCACACCAGGGGTGCAGGAACATGAAGCAGGGCATCTCGCTCAGCCCGCAGGCTCTGGGAAGCCTTTACTAGGGAGAAAGGTGAGGAATGAGGAGGGTGCGATCCAAGGCGGTGCACAGAGGTGAAGGAAGACTGTTCCAGGCTTGGAGACTAGTGCATGTGAAAGCCTGCAGTTTGAGAGTATGGCCAGTTAGTACCTTCTGGGGCCAAGAGTCAAAATAGTGAGATGTGGCAGTTATGGTTTTTTGTTTTGTTTTGTTTTGTTTTTTGTTGTTTTTATTGGCAGTACTAGGGATGGAACCCAGGGGCATTCTACCTCCGAGCTACATCCCCAGCCCTGTTTTTTATTCTTTATTTTTGAAACAGGGTCTCACTGAGTTGCAAAGGGCCTCACCAAGTAGCTGAGGCTGTCCTCGAACAGTGATCCTCCTGCCTCAGCCTCCCAAATGCTGGGATTACAAGCGTGCGCCACCATGCCCGGCTGAGATGTGGCAGTTTTAATGGAGTGAGCAGGCGGAGATGGGCCTTGAGAGGTGGGTTGAGGGCTGGAGCTTAGCAGTGGAACTCTTTGTAAGGAGATGAGCTACAAGGAGTCACTGCAGCGTTTTCAGCAGGAGAGTGACACTGCAGAATTCCAACTTACTAAGATCTCAGGGCCTTCAGTGTGGCCATGGTGTGGAGAATGGATGGGCAGGTTGGAGGATGGGGATGTGGAGAGCATGAAGTGTGGTGGGGAAATGCTGGCAGGAAGGCAGTGGTTGGCGATGGGGTCTTGGGAGAGGAAAGTGAGGGGAAAGGACATAATCAAGGGAAAACTGCAGGAGGAGGAGTAGACAGATTTGGTATTGGTTGGGCCAGTAGTGGAAAGGGAATGAGAAGTATTGTGGTCAAGGCTGGACTGCATATTCCAGGCCCGAAAACTGGGTGCTGGGCTCAGGAGGAACAGCAGGTACAGGGTCTGCTATGGATAAGTGGAGATTGAGGTATCTGGGCAAGGTGGTACACACCTGTAATCCCAGCACTTGAGAAGCTGAAACAGGAAGCTCATAGGTTTGAGGCCAGTCTCAGCAACTTAGCAAGACCCTGCTTCAAAATAGAAAATAAAAAGGGCTGGCCATATCTTGGAGGTAAAATGTCTTTGGGGTCAGTCCCCAGTATCCTACACACACGTATGCACGCAAGCAAGCACGCACGCACGCACGCATGCACTTACTTTGAGGTGCTCTTGGGATATCCAAGTAGAGTTGCCCACCAGTCAGTTATCTATACGGATTCAGAGAGACGGGGTAGAAAGTGAAGTCATGTTACCTTCAGGGTTACCAAATGACTGAGTAGTCGTGTGTGTGTGTGTGTGTGTGTGTGTGTGTGTGTGTGTGTGTGTGTCTCCATATGTCTGTTCGTCTGTCTGTCTACCTACTTACCCGTTTATTTGTGGTACTACGGATTGAACCCAGTGACATTCTACCTCCCAGCTCTACCCTCAGTTCTGTTTTATATTTTACTTTGAAACAGGATCTATAAGTTGCAGAGGGCCTCAGTAGCTGAGGCTGGCTGCAAACCTGCAATCCTCCTTTCTCAGCCGCCCAAGTACTGAAATTACAAACATGCGCCGGCCTTGCTTCATGGCAGGCTCCGATCCAAGCCTCGCTGGCCCCAGCACTGGGCTAACCCCTCAGCAGGCTCCGATCCTGGCCTTGGAGGCCCCAGCACTGGTCTTGCTTCTTGGCAGGCTCCGATCCCGGCCTTGCTGGTCCAGGCACAGGCCTAACCCCTCGGCAGGTTCTGATCCCCGGCCTCAGAGGCCTTAGTAGCAGCCTTGCCTCACGGCAGTCTCCGATCCCAGCCTCGCTGGCCCCGGCACCAGCCTAACCCCTCGGCAGGCTCTGATCCCGGCCTCGGAGGCCCCAGCACCAGCCTTGCCTCATGGCAGGCTCCGATAACTAGCCTTGCTGGCGCCGGCACCGGCCTAACCCCTCAGCAGTCTCCAATCCCGGCCTCGGAGGCCCCGGCACCGGCCTTGCACTGAGAAGGATTTAAAAGTATAGCAAAGTCAAGGGAATAAAGAGCACAAGACTCTCATCCAGTGCTGCTGCCCCAAGTACATTAGAATGAGTACTTAGGGAACACATTTGACATTATCTTACAAATTTGGTGAAGTGTGAGCACTTCTCCAGCAGAAACTAGATAAACCCTTCCATACGTTCCAGAATGTTAAAGCACATGATCCTGACACTAGAAAACCATCAGTGACTGTCAGCAGGAGAGGGATAGCTTCATCTGGGTACATTTGGGAGTGGAGTACTATGCAGCAGTACAGATGCATGAATTAGAGCAGAATGGGTTACTCTGGCTAAACCTCACCACAATTAGGATACATATAATTTCATGCCTTTGAATATTAAACTTAAGCTGGGCACAGTGGCTTAGTACTTGGGAGGCTGAGACAGAAGGATCGCAGGTTTGAGGACAGCCTTAGCAAGTAGTGAGACTCTCATCAGCCTAGGGATTCCCTGTTAAAATCCTTTTTCTAATAAACACCTTTCCTAAGCCGGCTCTGATGGCACATCCTTGTAATCTCAGTATTTGGGAGGCTGAGACGGGAGGATCAAAGGGTCACAGCCAGTCTCAGCTATTTAGTGAGGCCCTCCCTCCACAACTTAGTGAGGCCCTGTTTCAAAATAAAAATATGGCTGGGCGTGGTGGCGCACGCTTGTAATCCCCACGCTTGGGAGGCTGAGACAGGAGGATCGCATGGGTTGGAAGCCAGCCTCAGCTACTTAGTGAGGCTCTCAGCAACTTAGTGAGACCCTGTTTCCAAATAAAATATAAAAAAAAGGTCTGGGAGTATAGCCCGGAGGTAGAAAAGCCCCTGGGTTTCACCCCCAGTACCACACACACACACATAATAATAAAATAAAAAAATAAAAATATGGCTGTGGCTGTAGCTTGGTGGTAGATGCCCCTGGGTTCAATCCTCAGTACCACAAAAAAACAAAAAAAAAACTTCCCTCAGAAAGTTCTTGTGAATATCTTTAGAAACATATTTATATATAAAAAAAAAACAGTATCTGAATGATTTTAATCTAAATGTGTGTGTATTTTGGGAGGGTGGTACTGGGGATTGAACCAAGAGGCATCCTTAAGTTGGATGGAGAGATCACAGGATTTTTTTTTTTTTTTTTTTTTTTTTTTTTTGGTACTAGGGGCTGAACGCAGGAGCATTCTGAGCTATAACCCCAGCCCTGTTTTTGTTTTTATTTTGAAACAGGGTCTCACTAAGTTGCAGAGGGCCTCACGAAGTAGCTGAGGCTGGCTGTGAACCTGTGATCCTCCTGTCCCAGTCTCCTAAGTATGAGATTACAAGCCCTTGCCACCACACCCGGCTTTTATTTACTTTGCGTGTGTGATCTGTTTTGTTTTGTTTGCAGCACTGGGGATGAAACCTAAGACCTTGTGCATAGCTAGTCAAATGCTCTACCATTGAGCTACACTCCATCTCTAATAATTTTTTGTTTTTTGTTTTGTTCTGTGGTTCTAGGGATTGAACCCAGGGGGATTCTACCTCTGAGCTATACCCTCAGCTCTTCTTGTGTTTTATTTTGAAACACAGGGTCTTGCTAACTTGCTGAGGTTGGCCTTGAACCTGGATCCCCCTGTTTTAGCTTCCCCAGTACTTGGATTACCACTGTGTGCCACCACATTTTGTTCCTAATAATTTTTTAGAAGATAAAAATGGGACTGTCTAGGTGGTCAGTAAATATCTGTATTACTAGCCGGGTGTGGTGGTGCACACTTGTAAGCCCAGCATTTGGGAGGCTGAGACAGGAGGATTGTGGTTCATGGACAGCCGCAGCTACTTAAGGCCATTGCAACTCAGACCCTATTTCGAAATAAGGAATAAAAAATAGGGCTGGGGGTATTGCTTGGAGGTAGCATGCTCCTGGGTTCCATCCCCAACATAACACACATAAAAAAATTTGTATTACTGGTTAGCTCTTTGTCTCTGGATTGGGGACATTTCTTTCCCTGTAAGAGTTTAGAAAGAAAAAATGTGAATCTGTAAGCTTTTAGTGGCCTAAATCTCACATTTGAGGCTGAATTCACCCTTGAATACTGATGTAAATACTCTTCTTGCCAGGTGTGGGGGGGACGCTTGTGATCCAAGTGCAAGGGAGACTGAGCCCGGAGGATTGTGGGTTCTAGTCAACCTCTGAGACTTAGGAGGCGTCTGCAACTTAGTGAGACCTTGTTTCAAAATAAAGAATAAAGTAGGGTTGGGCACATAGCCTGGTGGTAGATGCCCCTGGCTTCCATCCCCAGTACCACATGCACACACATACACAAAACAACTTAGTTCTTTATATATATACCCATTTGCCTTCTCCTACCTGGTTAATGCCAACACACAGTCTTCTTTCTGCCATAAAACTAAAAGGTCTCTGACTCCTTTTCCCTGTTGGTGACTGGTATTCCTCCTCCTCTTTCCAGGCCCCTGTCCTTCGAATGGTGGAGGGTGATACTGTGTATGATTACTGCTGGTATTCACTGATGTCATCAAACCAGCCAGACACCTCCTAGTAAGTGTCCTCTGCGGCCCCCTGACCTCCTAGCTTTGAGGGAACGCTCTAGAGGGTCATGGGCAGCCAGGGGGATTTGTAGGAGGATGGCTCAGTGTGCCCTCCAGATGGGAGCTGAGAGAGCCGGTCAGCTGGCTTCCCCCCCTCCTTTGACAGTGCCGGGCCTCAGTGTCCATGTCTCCCTCAGCGTGGCCAGCAGCAGCCGAGAGAACCCCATTCACATCTGGGATGCATTCACTGGAGAGCTCCGGGCTTCCTTTCGTGCTTATAACCACCTGGTACAGACTCCCCGCCCAGCCCCAGCACCTGTGATGGCCCAGTCCTTCCTGGAGGACAGCGGAGGCCTGGCACGGCCTGCTCTCAGCCCTCTGCTGCCCCTAGGATGAGCTGACGGCAGCCCATTCCCTCTGCTTCTCACCGGATGGCTCCCAACTCTTCTGTGGCTTCAACCGGACAGTGCGCATCTTTTCCACATCTCGGCCCGGCCGGGACTGCGAGGTGCGAGCCACGTTTGGTGAGCACCCGGGCCCCCACCCAGGGAGGAGCAGAGGGAGGGCGTGCGTCCTGTGCGGGGCCCCATATGAGCGGGGCACCTGTGGGCTTCCATTTCATTCTCAGCCCTGGGAGGAAGGCTGTGCACCACTGTGGAGGAGAAAACAGACTTGGAGTGAGGAGGAAGCTGCTGAGGTCAGCCAGCTGCTTAGAGAGCCAGTTCATTCCTGAACCCATACCACCATCTCGGTACCAGAACTCTAATCTCTAGAAATTTTAAATTTTATTTTTGCAGCGCTGGGGATGGAATGTCAGGGTTTTGTGAGTGCTCGTCAAAGGCTCTACCACAGAGCTATATCCCCAGTCCTCTAGAGAATTGGGGATGAAGTTGAGTCTGTTTCTTATAGGCCTTCAGCTGTCTCTCCCTTCCAAGAGAAGCTGAGTTTTGAGAGGGAAGAAGGAGGCCTGGGGCGTTTAGGTCCTTTGGGGTATAGAAGGATCTGGGAAACAAGCAGAGGTCTTTGTTCTGCTTGTGACAAGTAGCAGGGAGGATGTTGAGCCCAGCACACTGGCCTGGCGCCAGGGGCAGAAGCGCACCTCTGGTGAGCCTGCCTGGGTAGTGCACCTTGCCCTCTCCCCACTTTGTTCCTCCTCCTTTCTCTAGCCAAAAAACAGGGCCAAGGTGGCATCATCTCCTGCATCGCCTTCAGTCCAACGCAGCCACTCTATGCCTGTGGCTCCTACAGCCGCTCCTTGGGCCTGTATTCCTGGGACGATGGCTCCCCTCTTGCCCTGCTGGGAGGGCACCAAGGGGGCGTCACCCACCTCTGCTTTCATCCCGATGGCAACCGCTTCTTCTCAGGAGCCCGCAAGGTAGGGTTCACATCCTGAGAGCCAAGCAGGCAGTGCGCAGTAGGGCAAGAGAGGGGCTGTGGTCTGTGTTGGGGAGTGCCCAGCTTGAGGGAGGTAGAGGTTGTGTGTGTGTGTGTGTGTGTGTGTACACGTACACAGACACTCCAAGCCCCTGTTCTGTGTCTTTAGGATGCTGAGCTTCTATGCTGGGATCTCCGGCAGCCTGGTCACCCACTGTGGTCCCTGAGCCGGGAGGTGACCACCAACCAGCGCATCTACTTTGATCTGGACCCGTGAGTGGCTGTAGCCCATTCCTGCCTAAGGCTCATTCCCCAGGGTGTGAGGGGTTCCTGCCTCGGGGCGATGCCTGTATGCCAGCAAGTTTCCTCTCTTCCCCCAGGAGTGGACAGTACCTAGCAAGCGGCAGTACCAGCGGGGCTGTCTCTGTGTGGGACACCAGCGGGACAGGCAATGAAGGGAAGCCAGAGCCCGTGCTCAGTTTTCTACCCCAGAAGGACTGCACCAACGGAGTGAGGTCCTCAGCTGCTAGCAGGGGTCTCCAGGCTGGGTTGGGGAGGGAGCGAGCATGCTTGGTCAGGCCCTGACAGACCCTGCCATCTCTCCCTCCAGCCTGCATCCTAGCCTGCCTCTGCTGGCCACTGCCTCCGGTCAGCGTGTGTTTCCAGAGCCCACCGACAGCGGGGACGAAGGGGAGCAAGAGCTGGACCTTCCCCTGCTCTCCCTGCGCCACGCCCACCTCGAATGCAGGCTTCAGCTCTGGTGGTGTGGTGGGGGCCCAGACCCCAGCAGCCCTGATGATCTGCAGGAGAAGGAACCCAGAGGGACAGAGGGAGGTGGTGATGCACTTGTTACATAAAATGGTTTTATATGATACTGGAGTCTTTGTGTCTGTTTGGGGAGGCAGTCATAGAAATGGGGTCCGACAGGGGCTCCCTTGTCCAGCAACGGTGAGGATTGGCATATTGTCTCTGAAACCAGGGGTTGAGAGGTGGGACTAGCTGGGAGCCAATGGGGCTGCAGAGCTTGGTGTGAAGTCAAGTGGTGGGGGTGGGGCTTCATGCCATTGACTGGCTGGTTGCTAGGCAACCTGGTAAACTGAAGGGGGAAACCTGTTTGAAGTCTCACTCCCAAGGTGGGGGCAGCAGGGGTCATGGTGAGGGGGCTGAGGCAGAGTGGCAGGAGCTCGTGTCAGACTGTTGGGTGTGACTGTGAGACTGCAGACAGTGACAGACGAGACACCCGCTCAGTAGCACTCCCCACTGTTTACCATTATCCAGCTGCGGAGGGACAAGGGGTGCAGGAGCACTGGTCTCCCCTACTGACTCTCAGGAGGCAGGCCACCCAGTAGCCGAGTCAAGGACGCATGTGAAGCAGTGAAAGTGGCCCCAAAATACAGATGTCACATTGAGCCTAACTGGGTAATGCAGGCTTGGGGCGAGGGGCTCCTCATTCGCAGCTGGAGCTGGTCTTGTGTTTCCATGGGTCTGCCCCCCCACACACACACCTTGCTGAACACCAAGAAGTGGGGGGGGGGTCTTTGAAGAGCTACTGTCAGCAGGGGATGTGATGGGGACCTCACAATCAAAGGGAAGGGGGAGGCCTGTGGAGGCTTGAGCGGGAAGCAGAGGAATGTCGCCCCTGCCAGGAGGTGCTGAAAGCCCGGGTTCTTACACCCGAAAAGGCATCTCCTCCCTTCCCCCAGGATAATTGGAAACAGCCCTTCCTGAGGCCTGCGGGTTTGGGATTGTAGGTACCCCGTCCCTCTCTCAGCCCCACTTCTCCCCACAATGCCTATGAAGGGCCAAGTTTACTTCCTAATCTGCCTTCCACCTAACCCCCCAGATAAGAGGAAAGGGGCAGGAGGCTGTGATAAAAAGACCCCAGGAGTGGAGTCCAGCGGCCAGGGTTCCGCTTGCTGTTCTACTGCAGGTCCCGGTGTGACCTTGGGCAAGTCACGGGGTCCTCTCCGGAGCCTCGGTTTCTCCATTCCCTACAATGGGCTCGGTAGCTCTGCCCCTCCCACTTCGCACAGGTAGCTGGGGACCCGCAGCTCCGTGGCACTTTGAGAAGTGTGGGGCCACCAAGGTTATTATTATTCTCCCCGGGCCGCCCCAGCCTGGTGTTGTTTTGGGAAGGAGGAGGAGGAGGCTGCAGGAGCGAAAGGGGTGGGTTCCTCAGGGTGGAGAGGGCGAGAGCCCTTCTGGATCCTAGGAAGGAAGATTCCAGCCGCCCGGGCGGTCGGAGGGCAGGAGGGGAGACGGGCAGAAAGTCGAGCAGAGACTGACTCGCCGCCGAGACAAAGGGGGCGTGCGAGACCGGCGGCGAGGCGGGCGGGCGGGCGGGCGGGAGGTGCGGAGGTGAGGGAGGTGTGGGGGGCGTGGGCCGCGGGATGCTGCCGCCCGCTCCGCCTGAGCTCCAGCTCCGGTTTTTCCCTCCACCATCCTCTCCCCCTCCCCGCCTCTCCTTTAACTCCCCCCTCCTGGGCTCGGGACTGGTTTCCTCCCTTAGCCCGCTGCCCTCAATCCCGGCGAGGCTGGGGCTCGGGCTCCGCGTCCCCTTCCTCGCTCCCTCGCCTGGCGCCCCATGCCGCCCCCGCCCGGCCTCCGGCTCCCCCAGCCCCCCACTTAGACGGGTGCGCAATTCCCGGGGTGCTGGCGCGTGGGCCAGGGGCGCGTAGGGCGCCTGCAGATCGCCCCTGGAAGAGCTTTTGGGGGGACTGAGCGCTCTGGAGTGGGGGCGCGGGCAGAGCAGGAGACGGGTCTGCGTGGGAGCTGGGGACACCAGCCACCCACCGGGGTGATCCTTGCCGTAAAGCCAAGCAGCCAAGGCAGTCACCCCTGGGGGTGAGCGACTTTGGGGGAGTTGGTGCCCCGCCCCCCAGGCCTTGGCGGGGTCATGGGGGCCCCCCATTCTGGGCTGGGGGGCGTGCGAGTCGGGGCCCTGCTGCTGCTGGTTTTTTTGGGGCTGGTGTCTGGGCTCAGCCTGGAGCCTGTCTACTGGAACTCAGCGAACAAGAGGTGAGCGATCTGGGGCTGGGGACACCCCAGACCCCATGGGGGGGCAGGAGGTGTAGAAGCTCTGGGGACTTGGGGCCTGAGCTCTCTGAGCAGGGAGGAGGCAGGAGGGTAGGTGCTGGAGCCCTGGTGTGAGGTGACAGGTTACTTAGCCGGCTCAGGAGCCGGATTCCTGGGTCCCACACAGATCTAGAGGTGGGCGGTGATATCCTTGTGTCGAGTCTGGAGACCCCAAAAGGGCAGAGATAAGAAGTGCCCAGCAGTGGGAGGGCAGTGGTGTGGCTCTTTGGATCTGTGGGAGACCTGTGTCAGCGGCTTGGAGGGAGCCTGGTTAATGTCAGCTCTCAGGAGAGAGCTGCTGAATAGGTGCTGCTCAGGCGCTGCGGGAGGGAAGGCAGGGTGCCTCCCTCTCAGGAGAGACTGGGTGTTGGAGGGAAGGGAGGGAAGGGGGCTCGGTTTGGGGGCTTTGGGAACAACTTCCCCAAGGCTTCTTGACTCTTTAGTCTGCCTTCCAACTCTTGCCCACAGCCAGAGGGTCTCCAACCCCTGGCAGAACAGTTTCCCAGCCGGAATGCATTCCTGCCTTCCTGTCTTAAGGGGCTTCTTTCTGGGAGAAGCCTTGGAACCCCCAAACCTCCCTCCTTCCCCCTGGCCTCTGGAGTTCTGAGGGCTCCCATGCCCACCCCCACCCCCTGCTGCACACTCTTCCATCAGGGCCTCTGTTCCTGGCATGCTTGCTTTGCTCTGAAAAGAGGCCAGGGGTCAGATGAAACTTCAAGCCACATGGGGCGGATAGGACAGCGCATTTGGGAGGTCATCTGGGTCCCTTGCTTCCATGCAGTTCCCATTCCCATTAGCAAAAGGGTCCCGGGAGGCCACGGGAGACCCTGGGAGAGTGGTGGGCTTCTGAGCTCATCAAATCCTTGCTCTTAACCCTAGCTCTGCTGCTTTCAACTGTGTGGCCTCGGGCATGTCACTTAACCTTTCTGAGTTTGTATCCTCAATCCTTACAGCTGTTATGAGGGGTAGAGGTAAGGTGTTTGAACGTAAAGCATGCTCACAAAAGGAGAGCTGTTATTCCTCCCAGTCGCCTCCCTCTTGTTTCCCTATCCTGGCACCATCTCTCTCCCTCCCATATCTCTTTGGAGATAATCTCGGTGTCTTTTCTGTAATCAGGATGTCCCACCCGCCAACTCCAGGCTGCAGTTTGAGTATCAGGTGTAGCTTGAAGACAAAAACTGGGCTTATTTTGATAGGGTAGAGAAAAAGCAGATAGGATGTCCTGGGGGCTCTTCTGAATGTTGGGTGGGAGGGAGCGGGTCTTTTGGGAGTCCAAGAAGATACTGGGGCAGCAGTCCCCAGGGACCCAGGGGTGATACACTATCTCAGCTGCAGGTGCACAGGGAGGGACTATAGTGGCTGGCAAGATGTGGCTGTGCTGGGCCCACAGGTGCCCCGCTCACTGGCCCAGGAGCTGCCTGGTTGTGTTTGTTGTGGTTAAGAAAAGTCACCTACTTCAATCCAGAGCAAGAGAGCACTT
The DNA here is from genome assembly GCF_963383645.1 of Muscardinus avellanarius. Taxonomy (NCBI): domain Eukaryota; kingdom Metazoa; phylum Chordata; class Mammalia; order Rodentia; family Gliridae; genus Muscardinus; species Muscardinus avellanarius. The sequence continues at coordinate 15,774,077 of NC_137802.1, read as the reverse complement.
TTCCCAGGAAGTCTGAGCCCCAGTGTTGGGGGACTGAGCAGGGGAATGACCTGGGCAGCCGGCCTCCGCAGCCTGGTTCTCTTTAGCCCCATTTAGGGCCATGGCCAAACCAGGATTTTGTCTCCTTGTGCCATTAACTTGGGACACTGGTTGGGATTGCCCTCCACACCCCTCTCCCCACCTGCCTTGCCCCTTTGCCCCTAGATCCCTGAAATTCGGTGGTGCCCTGGAGGTGGGGGTTCTGCCCCCATGGTTGACTGTCATAGAATAGTGAAGTCACCTGGGAGGGGTGGGCTGTGTGGTTCCAGAGAGGCCAGCTCCTTGGTAACTGGCATCCTGTCACCATGGCAACGGCACCGGTGATGGAGCGGGAGATGGCAGTGTGCATGTGGCGAGGGCGGGCTGAAGAGTGCATTTGGGCACACCAAGGGGCAGGAGACCTCTGAGCCTGGCTTCCTGCTGCTGCTGATGCGAAGTCAGAGTCCTTGGGCTTATACTCACAGAACAGACCTTCCACCCAGACAAAGGGAGCAGGCAGGAGCTAAGCACCGCTGGTCTGGAAGGTTGTGGGGTGAGAGGGAAAGCTCTGGGGCCACACCCCTGACATCTCTTCCTTGCCCACCTCACCCTCCTCCTCACAGGTTCCAGGCAGAGGGTGGCTACGTGCTCTATCCTCAGATCGGAGATCGCCTAGACCTGCTGTGCCCCCGGGCCCGACCTCCCGGTCCCCACTCCTCTCCTAATTATGAGTTCTACAAGCTGTACCTGGTAGGGGGTGCCCAGGGCCGGCGCTGCGAGGCACCACCTGCCCCAAACCTCCTCCTCACTTGTGATCGACCAGACCTGGACCTGCGCTTCACCATCAAATTCCAGGAGTACAGCCCCAACCTCTGGGGCCACGAGTTCCGCTCGCACCACGATTACTACATAATTGGTACTGCTGGGCAGAGGGCAGGGTCAGGTGGGGGCTGTCCCTGCAGTCGAGGGTGGGTGAAGGAGGGACAGGGACCCGATGCCTCCCCGCTAGGAGATGGGGACAGAATAGGAGCAAGACCCTGGACCGCTGACTTCTGTATCTGCTCTTCTCCTCCAGCCACATCGGATGGGACCCGGGAAGGCCTGGAGAGCTTGCAGGGGGGTGTGTGCCTAACCAGAGGCATGAAGGTGCTGCTCCGAGTGGGACAAAGTGAGTGGGACTGGGGACTCCTGCTAGGAGCTGCTAGGTTCAGGCAGGAGCGTCACGGTCAGGGGCAGCTGTCTCAGCCGCTCTCTGGGGTCTTTACCATCTCCAGGTCCCCGAGGAGGAGCCCTTCCCCGAAAACCTGTGTCTGAAATGCCCATGGAGAGAGACCGAGGGGCGGCGCACAGCCTGGAGCCCGGGAAGGAGAGCATGCCAGGTAGGAAGCAGGGGCCGGCGCCTGCCCTCTCTGCTCTCAGACCCCTGCTGCCCTGCCTTCGCCTTCCCCTCCGTCTCATGTTTTGGGGGTGGTGATACAGGAAAGAGAAGAGAGGATGGGAGGGTGGGAGGGGAATGGGAGCCAAATGAGGAGAAAGCTCAATTAGAACTAATTAGCCATGTCAGTGCTTCAATCAGTGCTGTCAGGGAAGTGGGGAGGAAGACGCGTGGCAGGGAGCTGCTGGGCTGGACACCTGGATTCTGGGGGGGCTCGGGGGAAGGGAGGTAGGGGTCCCCTGGGGGCCCCAGGGCTGGGTGTCCAGATGTCCAGGTGGCTCCTTCAGCCCCTCCCCCTCTTTCCTCCTTCACCCCTTCCCTGCCAGGTGACCCCACCAGCAATGCAACCTCCCGGGGTGCTGAAGGCCCCCTGCCCCCTCCCAGCATGCCCGCAGTGGCCGGGGCAGCGGGGGGGCTGGCGCTGCTCTTGCTGGGAGTGGCAGGGGCTGGGGGTGCCATGTGTTGGCGGAGACGGCGGGCCAAGCCTTCGGAGAGTCGCCACCCTGGTCCCGGCTCCTTCGGGAGGGGAGGGTCTCTGGGCCTGGGGGGTGGCGGGGGTTTGGGACCTCGGGAGGCTGAGCCTGGGGAGCTAGGGATAGCTCTGCGGGGTGGCGGGGCTGCCGACCCCCCGTTCTGTCCCCACTATGAGAAGGTGAGTGGCGACTATGGGCATCCTGTGTACATTGTGCAGGACGGGCCCCCCCAGAGCCCTCCGAACATCTACTACAAGGTGTGAGGGCTCTTCCCACCTGGCTCTCCCGGATCCAGCCCTCAGGAGCGTTCCTCTAGTTTAAAGTCACACTGCGAGGGACACCTCTGGCATCTCCTGGGCCCCCTCTGCCTCACCATCTCCTTTGCCCCTTCTGGCTGCCGCCCTTGTCTCCACTCTTGGATCCCTTAAGACCCCCACCCCCCTCCCGCCCTTCCGTTTGGCCGTGGGCACCCCTCCGTCTCAGTGCCCCTTGGGGAGGGGCACAGGCTCAGCCTCCTCTCTGAGCAGGGCCCAGGCATTTTGTCTCCCTCATCCACCGAGAGTAGGGCGGGGATGGTCTGTCTGTGGGTTGGCGCCCCTTTCTTTCTGCCTCTCACTGTTTTTCTCTTCTCTCTTATCTCTTATTCTTTCCCTCTCTTCTGTCTCTAGGTCTGTTCTGTTGCTCTTCCCTCACCTCCTCCTCCTTCCATCTCCCTCTACCCTCTCGGCTTCCTATCCTGTGCCTCCCCCATCTCCTGGGTGGGGTGCCAAAGCATTTCTCCACTCAGCTCTCTGCCCTCCTTCTGACCTCTCATACCAACCCCTCCCCTCAGTCCGCCAAAAATGGGGGCCTTACAGGGAAGGCTGTGGCGCTCTACCCCAGCTCAGGCGTGGCAGCAGGGCCTCCTTCTCTGCCCTGCCCCAGGCCTCTACGTACTTACTCCAGCCATTTGGGGTGGTTGGGTCACAACAGCTACCATGAGAAGAAGTGTCCCGTTTTGTCCAGTGGCTGATAGCAAGATATGAACCTGTCGGGACATTGTGGACTTGGCCTGATGCTGAAAGGGCCACTTGGGACGAGAAGTGACCAGGCCGGGACAGAAGGGGCCTGGGAAGTAGCAGAAGCGGCGCAGCAGGAGCTGGAAGTGCCTTCATCCAGGACAGGAAGTAGCACTTCTGAAACAGGAAGTGGTCTGGCTGGAACTCCAAGTGGCCTAGTCTGGGGTGTGGGGGGTGGGAGGTGGCCGGTTCTTACCCTGTGGAGAAGGGGCAGGAGGAACGTCCTGTTTTGGGAGGAAGCTGGAACGTATTGACTGTGAGAGGACAGAGGTGGACTGAGGAGAACTTTCCTAGTGTTCAGTGGCGTTCCCCAGGATTTCCCTTCCCTTGTGCTCTGTGCGGATTTTAGGACAGCTAAGATGACTGCCATCTGCTGTGGCAGGCCCCATTGGTCTTGTTCTCCCTTTCCTGTAGCCCAGTATAATCTCTGTTAATCAACAGGACTACCCCAAGAACCCACGTGTACATGTTCTCCCTGGTAACCAGATGGCTGTCTTGTTTATCCCATTTTCCCTTCAAACACAACACAGCTCCCTTCTTAGTGACCAAACTGGTGGCCTACCGACTGGTCTAGCTAGACAGTGGTACCTAGCAATGGCTGCTGTTTCCATAGTGACCAACCTGTACCTCTTCCTGCCCTCTAGTGCACGATTGGCTGTTGCCTCAGTGTCCTCCCAGCTCAGTCTTATTAGATCAAAGCTGCCCTCGGGCACCAAATCGGCCACCTCAGTCACCAGCCAAGATGGTTGCTCTGTCCACCAGAGGTCAAGTCATCTCTCTGGTGCTGTAATTCCCAGCTCCTTCCCGGGAACAGGAAGTTGATATTGCCATGGGGGAGGTGGCGGGGTATGGCCGTCACCTCGATAGTTTTACTGTAAAAGGGAAATTTGAACAACAAAAACCAAAAAAAAAAAAAAAAAAAAAAGAATAAAAAACTTCAAAAGTGGATGAGACAGGCTGGAGAATGAATCGTGCGGCTTTCCAGATGAGGGTTGGAACCCATGAAGCAGAGGTGAAGAGGAGTGAGGGGATTGGTTGGGGTGGTGAGCTGGGCAGTGCATGAGGGTCATGGGCTGGAGAGAAGGCTGAGGGAGGCTAGGACCTCTGGGAGAGGGAGAGGGAAGGAACCCAAGTGGGAGGGGCTGCCAGTACACTCAGAAGAGGATGTATGTGGCTGGGCACATGCCTATAATCCCACTACCTGGGAGGCTGAAATAGGAGCATTACAGGTTTAAAGCTTGCATCAGCAACTTAGACTGTTTCAAAGGAGAAATAAAATAGGGCTGGGGATGTAGCTCAGAGGTAGGGTCCCCTTGGGTTCAGTTTTCAGTACTAAATAAATAAAAGGGAGGGTGCAGTGAGGCGTGGTGGTACACGCTTGTAATCCCCATGCTTGGGAGGCTGAGACAGAAGGATGGCACAGGTTCAAACCCAGCCTCAGCTACTTAGGTTCTCAGCAACTTAGTGAAACCCTGTTTCCAAGTAAAGTATAAAATAGGTCTGGGAGTATAGCCCGGAGGTAGGAAGCCCCTGGGTTCTACCTCCACTACCACAAAAAAAAAAAAAAAAGGGTGGGGGTGCAGTTCAGAGGCAGAATACCCCTGGATTCAGTCCCTAGTAAAACACACATACACACACACACACACACACACACACACACACACACACGTGTGATGACACACACCTGTAATCCCAGTACTTGAGAGGCTGAGACAAGAGGATTACAGGTTTAAGACCAGCCTCAACAATTTAGCAAGACTTTCAGCAACCTAATGAGACCCTCTTAAAAAAACAAATAAAAAAGGGCTGGGGTGAGCCAGGTGTGGTGGCGCGCACTTGTAATCCCAGCATTTGGGAGGCTGAGACAGGAGGACCATGGTTCGTGGACAGCCTCAGCTACTTAGTAAGGCCCTTTGCAGTTCAATGAGACCCTGTTTCAAAAATAAGAGTTTTAGCCAGGCGTGGTGGCGCACGCTTGTAATCCCTGCACTTAGGAGGCTGAGACAGAAGGATCGCACGGGTTCGAAGCCAGCCTCAGCTACTTAGTGAGGCTCTCAGCAACTTAGTGAGACCCTGTTTCCAAATAAAATATAAAAAAGGTCTGGGAGTATAGCCCAGAGGTAGAAAGCCTCTGGGTTCCACCCCCAGTACCACCAATAAATAAATAAATAAATAAATAAATAAATAAATAGTTTTAAAGATATTCCATCCTCCCCCATTCCCTCCCCTCTGATTGGTCACCTTAATTGCTTTTCAATAGGGCCCTTTCTACTACTCGAACTCCTCCTGTACCCAAAAATAATACTAATAAAAAAATAAAGAGTTAAAAAAATTGGGCTGAGGGTGTAGATAGGAGGTAGAATGCCCCTGGGTTCCATCCCCAGAATGGCAAAAGTAAAAAAGGACTGGGGTGTAGCTTGGAGGTAGAATGCCCCTGGGTCAACCCCCAGTACCATTAAAAAACAAAATAAAACCAAAAAACAGGTGTGGTGGTGCACGCTTGTAATCCCAGTACTTGCGAGCCTGAGATAGGAGGATCTGGGTTCACGGCCAGCCTCGGCTACTTAGTGAGGACTTCTGCCACTTAATGAGACCCTGTTTCAAAAATAAGAATAAAAAAAAATCAGGCTAGAGGTGTAGTTTTGGGGTAGAATGCTCCTGGGTTCAACCCCCAGCACCACATACACACGCGCGTGCGTGCACACACACACACACAAACACACACACAATGTGTGTGAGTATACAGTCCCGTGTGGGCGGAGCATCTATTGCTAAACCAAAGCACCTGGAGAACAAGGAAGTCGCAGTTAGGAGCAAAGTGGTGAAGACATGTCACATGTTAAAGCATTCTTTACCCTCCCTCCTCAAGACACCTCTGACTCAGGAGTTTTGCTATTGGGCACCCATATGGGGAGAAGGGATGTAGCTGATCAGAAGAAACTAGGAAGGACTCAGGCTGGTCAAGAAAAATCTGCCTGCTGGTATACCCATAGCCCAGGCTCTTGTCCCCCTAAAAGCTCAGGTGCCCCCCCACTGGAGCCTATTCTCCAGGCCACAAAGGCAGCCGTCAGGAGCCTCACTGAAGCGAGTCAGCAGGGGTCACAACCTCTGCCCTCCCTGCACCGCCCCTGACTTTAGGTCCCCTCCTGCTGTCTCCCATCTGCCTGGGGGTCAAGGGGTCCCCCATCCCCTCCTCTGTCCGCTGGGGCCACTGCCCCTCCCCCATCTCAGTGAGTGGCCTGGGTCCTGAGAGGTGCTGGCACTGCAGGAGGGGAGTTCAAAACTAGGGTTCAGGTGCTGGGCTGTGTGGAATTTACTCCTGCCATCTGAGCCCACACTGGAGCTGCCCGAGGTGGGGAGGCTCGAGGGGGGTGGAAGGGCTGGTCCCTGGCCCTTAGTGGGGGTTGGTTGTCTTGGCAACATCCCCTTCTCCACACAATGGGAAGCCCCCCTCAGCCTCCCGCGTGGATGGAGCCGACAGCCCCATCGCTGGCTATCAGCCTCAGGGACTTGGCAACCGTCACTATGGCAACCCAGAGCCCAGCAACAGGGCCCACTGAGAAAGGGAGGGGTCCAAGACTGGGGCAGGGCTGCATGTGTGAGGGGGCAAGGGAGCTGAGGGAGTGTCCCCATGACACATATGTCTAGAGGTACAGGTGGAAACAAGAGGGAAGAGAAGTGGATAAATTGTCTCCATGACAGAAAAACACCTCACCAAAGCAGCCAAGGCAGAGACAGGAAGACACCTGGGGACCGATGCACAGCTGGGGAGAGGAACGGCATGCGCCCGCACGGTGCTGCGGGACACACCCCCTCGGAGCCCTGGCAGCCATGGACTCCCCACCAACCGCCTGACATTAACAGCCCGACACCTACAACCTTTCCCATGTGCAGTGACATATAGTTTTTGAGCTATTTGAGAATGCTGTGTTCTGCACAGATTAACACATGCCATCCTGTTGGCTTTCTGGGTACAAGCACCCAAACGCACTTGTAGGGTAACAACTACAGTGAAAAGAACAGAGAGGCAGGAAGACATTCATTGGTTAATTTGTTCATTCAGCCACTCACCATTGTGCCTACTTTGTTCCAGAGACTATTTCAGGCACCAGGAGTGCGTTGTAAGACAAAGTCCCTGGTTTTGTTTTGGCAAGTCCACATTTTAAAACATTTATTTAAAAATTTTTTTCATAGCTGGGTGTGGTGGAACACACCTGTAATCACAGTACTTGGGAGACTGAGACAGGAGGATCACAGGTTCGCGGCTAGCCTCAGTTACTTAGTGAGGCCCTCCCCAACTTATTGAGACCCTGTTTCAAAAGAATGAAAAAGAATAAAAGATCGAAGGTAGAATGTCCCTGGGTTCAATCCCCAGTACTGCAAAAATAAATAAATAAATAAATAAATAAATAAATAAATAAATAAATAAATGTAAAAACCGGCTGGGGGGTATATTTCACAGGTAAGATGCCCCTGGGTTCAATCCCCAGTACCAAAAAACAAAATTTATGTCCTGCACCTTATTTATATATTTAGTACTGAGATTGAATCCAGATGTATTCTACTTTTGAGCTAGATTCTCAGCCCTATTTTTTATTTTTTTGAAATAAGGTCTCACTAAGTTGCTGAGACTGCCCTTAAGCCTGCAATCCTCTTGTCTCAGCCTCCCAAGTACTGGGATTACAGGCTTGTGCCATCCCACCCAGCTATGCTCCCAACGTTTTGCGTATGTGTGGTCTTGGGAATTGAAGCCAGGACTTTATTTATTTATTTATTTATTGATTGATTGATTGGTGGTACTGGGGTTCCTGGAAACCCTTCTACCTCCGTGTTACACTCCAAGACCTATTTTATATTTTTATTTGGAAACAGGGTCTCTTAAGCCAGCTGAGGCTGGCTTCGAATCTGCAGGATCCTCCTGTCTTCGCCTCCCAAGCGTGGGGATTACAAGTGTGCACCACCACGTCCGGCTCCTACTTTATTTTTATTTTGAAATAGAGTCTCACTAAATTACTGTGCTGGCCTCCACTCTGAGATCATCTTGTCTCAGCTCCTCAAATACTGAGATAACAGGTGCGTGCTACCATGCCCAGCACCCGCCTCTCCCCTTTTCGATGGTGCTGGAGATTGAAGCCAGGTCCTCCCACATGCTAGGCAGGAACTGTAACAGTGAGCCTACTCCTCCACATTGAGGCCTGAAGTCCATGGGGAAATGCCTGAGATTAGGAGATCTCCCTGAGGAAACCAGGAACCGGAACAACGAGGACCTGTAATCATGTGGAGAAAGCCAGGCTCTACCAGGAAGGGCACGCCAGCCAGAGGGAACAGCAAGCGCAAAGCACAGCGTGGGGATAGTAAGAAGGACAGTGCACCACACCCAGTTCCAGGTGTATCCTGTCCTTCCCTAGCCTCTTGGCAAGTCACTGGGTCTAGAATGCACTTCAGGAGGCTGATCTAACGCCCTCTTCCATTTGCCCCTTTGCTCATTGCATGTCTGTGAACCAGTGTATTTTCTTCATGTACATTTGAAGCCCTGGGGAGGCGAGGATGGTGCTCTGAGCTTCTGGGGGTGCAGAGTCCGGAGCTGGCAGACAGAAGAGAAGTAAAGGGACCAGAGGGCTGGGGACCAGGAAGTTAACGCTGCCCCCTCCTGTGCTGTCTCAGGACAGCACAGGATCAAGGCTGTCCTGAGAGTTGAGCGGCAGACAGCGCAAACTTTGCCCTCCCCCAAAGGGAGCCAGTGGAGCTGGGATGCAGCCCAGCGGCAGGGCGCATGCTTTGCACGCATGAAGCCCTGGGTTCAATCCCCGCACTGCAAAAACAAACACCACCAACAAAAGAGAGCCATTGAGGGATATAAATTCTTCCAGGGGAGGGTAAGGTTTGTGTTTGGGGTATTAAGAAAAGGGGAAGAGCCGGGCGTGGTGGCACACGCTTGTCATCCCAGCATTCGGGAGGCTGACACAGGAGGATAGTGGTTCGTGAGGCCCCTTCCAACTCAGTAGACCCTGTTTCAAAATAAAGAATAAAAAATAGGGCTGGGGGTGTAGCTTGGAGGTAGAATGCATCTGGGTTCCAATACCAGTATCACAAGAGAAAGAAAGAAAGAGGAAAGAAAGGAAGGAAGGAAGAAAAAAGAAAAGAAAAGAAAGAAGGAAAGGAAGAAAGAAACAAAAAAAGAAGAGGGAAATGGGGTGAGGGCTTGCAGTAGGAATATTTTTTGAAGTACTGTATATTGAACCCAAGGGTGCTCTACCACTGAGCTAAATCCCCAGCCCTATTTATTTATTTTTTTTTAAATTTTGAGATAGGGTTTTGCTAAATTTCCCGGACTGGTCTCAAGCTTGTGGTTTTCTTGCCTCAACCTCCTGAGTAGTTGAATCATAGGCATTTATCACTGTTCCTGGATTGTAATGGGAATTTTCTTTTCTTTTTTTTTTTTTTTTTTTTTGGTGGTACTGGGGTTCCTGGAAGCCCTTCTACCTCTGGGCTACACTCCCAGACCTATTTTTTATATTTTTATTTGGAAACAGGGTCTCTTAAGCTAGAGAGGCTGGCTTCGAACCTGCGCGATCCTTCTGTCTCTGCCTCCCAAGCGCTGGGATGACAAGCATGCGCCACCACTCAAGGCTGCTTTTTTTTTTTTTTTTTTTTTGTGGTACTAGAGATGAAACCCCAGGGACATTCTACCTCTGAGCTACCACCCCAGCCCTATTTTTATTCTTTATTTTGAAACAGAGTCTCACTGAGTTGCAAAAGGCCTCACTAAGTAGCTGATGCTGTCTGCAAATCCAGATCCTCCTGTCTCAGCCTCCCAAATGCTGGGATACCACCACCATGCCCAGCTTCTTTTTCTCCTTCCTCCCTCCCTCCCCCCCCCTCTCTTCTCTCTCTCTGCTACTGAGGATTGAACTCAGTGGTATTCTACCTCTAAGCTACACCCCAGCCCTATTTGTATTTGGAAACAGTCTTGCTAAGTTGCAGAAGGCCTCATTAAGTTTCTGAGGCTATCCTCAACCTGAGATTTCCTGTCTCAGCCTCCCAAGTACTGGGATTACAGGTGTGCGCCACCATGTCCAGCTGTAGTGGGAATTTCTGATGTGGAATGGTTGATATCACATCTGGGATTTCAGTTTAGAATAAAAAAAGAGAGAGCTGGCAAGAGAGAGACCTTCCTAAAGGGTATGCGTTAGCACCCAAGGACATAGGGATCACCCTTCCTGGGAGATCCGTACATAGGTGGGGAGAAGTGTTGCAGGGTGGCTCAGAGGCAGGAGACTGGCTGACACGGGCTTGGAGAGCTGGGTGGGGGCAGGAGGAAGGATTTGGGATGAATGGCAATGACAAATGGGTGGTAAGAATGGTGTTTGCCAGGTGGCAAGGAAAGCGGATTCCTGGAGGGAGTTTTAAGGCACCAGGTCCCAGGTACTCCTGATTCCCACAGGGAGCCGAAGCATGGCTTCCTGGTTCTCCTTTTTCTTTCCTGTTGCTCTCAGAAACTCAGGCGTCAGCTTCCTCCAAACCCAGTGGCTGGTGGGGTGGGGGCCTGAGCAGGCTGGGGGGGCGGCAGCTGGCGAGTGAGGAGGAATCTGTGTGCTCAGCAAACAGCAGCCTCGGTGCCCAGGGGCTGCCTCCTCCCTCATCAATCAGCCCAGCCAAATGTCCTTGCATTCCCACCACCCCAAGGGGACTGGGGCTGGGCCAGGGTCCCCAGGGGAGTGTGGTGGGGTGGGGTGGGGCACTTGGCTCCTCATCCCTTGGCCCCTGCTCTCTTCTTTCTGGAGGCTCTCATTTCTTCGTGGCATGGGATGACTGTCCTGGCCCCTGCTTGTGGGGGCATCTGCTACAAATCACCTGTGGGGGGTGGCTGGGGGCAAGAGGGATGAGTCAGGGCTGTGGAGGAAGCCTCTCTGGTTCTCACGGGACCGGCCCAGGGCACAGTCAGCAGGGAGGCTGCTGGCACAGAGGCCCTGTCCCCCCTGCCTGGCCTCTCCATCCTGATGGATGCTCTGGACAGCACACTGAGACCCTGGCCCCTGGATGTCCTCTCTCTTTCCACCCTCTCCTTGCTGCCCCCAGCCCTCATACCCTGTTCTCCCCAAGATCCTGAGGTCTGGCACCCCAGCTCACCCCACATCTGATGCTCCCCAGTGGGGACAGGGCCTTAGACCCTCCCCTCTAACTTCCTCTCCCCCTCCCTGGCCCTTGCTCCCCTCGGGGACCCAGGCGTCCTGCCCACTCCCTTCACCATAACAACTGCTCTTTTTAGAGTTGCTTAAGACTTTAATATCATTTCATTAAGTCAGTGCGTTCTGAGAACGTTGGGGGCACAAAGAGCCTGGGGGTGGGCCAAAGTGGGCCAAGGTAGGGGAAGAAGGGAAGACCTCCCCCAGCCCCTCTCCGTGGAGATGCCGCTGAGAAATCAAATATTGACAGTGAACTTATTAGATGTGGGACAGGGGTGTGTGTGGGGGGGAGCTGTGGGAATGGCCGGATGCCTGGGTTCTGAGGGTGATGAGGTTCTGGGAGGAGGGAGCCGCCTGTGGGGGAATGCACACGGCCAAGCAACTTGGGGGTCCAACCTTCTGCCCCCTTCCCTTCTGGTGGCGCGCTTGCTCCCCTGGCGGCTGCTCCTCAGATGTCCCCTGGAGCCCCTGGGGACAAGACCCCCATTGCAGCTGTGGCTGCCCCCCCTTCCTCCCTTCCCTCTACCTCCACCTCTGTTGATGAGCTTCAGCAGCGTTTAATCGGATTGAGCAGTAATTAGCAAAGCGAGATGTTTGATTACCTATTTAGCATAATGTGGGGGGCTGGGATCCCTAGGCACAGCCACAGTTGCCGGGGGAGTCAGAAAAGAAATGGGGTCTGTGCAAAGTTCCTTCCCCTGAGGGATTCATGAACCTGCCCTTGGGGCTCTTCGCTCCCTGCCTCCCCTCAAATTTCCACTCCTTTGGGGTTTTTGCCTGGGGGCTCTGACCAATCCTATCATCCATCCATCTCTCTGTCTCTGTCTCTCTCTGTGCCTTCCGTTACTGGATCACCTACATGTCCCATCATAGCCCTGCATGTGGAGCAGCTGGTTTTGGGGTGTGGCAGTATCTCCCTTTCCTTCAATCCCTGCTCTCAGCAACAGGAGTCTGGGCCGGGCTGGAGGCCACAAATCAGAGCCCAGAGAAACGCCTTGAGGATAATTGGAGCAGCGGTGGCAGGCCAAGTGCAGGGGCTGTCAATTCTGGAAATAAAGATCGAGTAGGTGGGATGGGGAGGTCAGGGTGTGGATTAATCCACCCGCCCTGCCAGACTGGCATAATAAGACCTGTCAGGTGTGAACACCGGTACCAGAAAAAGGGGGAATTGAGGTGCCAGCTTCTTTCCTCCTCCAGCAAAGGAAATGTCATCAATTTAGTTCCTCATGGAAATGTAATCAGTGGGCTCGCTGCTGGCTTTGTCTTAATTAGGCACTATTGATGGAAGCAGGGAGGGAGCCTCCCCACCCCCTGTTTCTGCTTCCTCCCTGTATTTCCCACATCTCCCTAAAGCTGCTCCCGACTCCCAGGTACAGCTCAGGGTTCTAGGCGCCTTCTAGGGCCCCCCCGGCCCGCAGCGCCCCCTAGCATCCTTTGAGGTCTGCCCCTCCTCCACACCCCTCTTCTCTTGCACCCTCTAGCCGCAGCCTTTGTTCCTATAGAAAGCAAAGCCCCTCCTCGGCCGGGTCACCTTCCCCAGGGAGTCTCCGCCTCTTGTCCCCCCCCCCCACCACCACCCTGCAAAAAAAAAAAAAAAAAAAAAAAAAAGCGATGCTTTCCAAAGCCAATCCTCGGATTCCAAAAATTCCAGTTCCAGTCTTCCCTCCCTTCCCCCGCCCAGAGCGGCCCAGCTATCCTAGACCCCAGTCCGGACTTAGAAGGGAGAACGAGCCGGAGGGCAGGGGTGCTCCAGCCCCGGTTTTTCTCCCGGACCCAGCTGCAGCCACGGCTGCCTAGAAATCCTGGAGCGCCTTCTAGGTGGCAAACGAGCCTCGCGGGCGGGACGCCGGGCGCCATCTGCTGGACCCGCTCGGGCTGGAGCTCACACACCTGGGAGCGGGGGTTCGGGCGCTTGGGTCCCCCTGCCTTTTCAATGACCTGCGGGGCCGTAAGGCATGGTCTTCAACTCCAGCCCTCCCAGCGTGGTCCTCACACGCACCCCCGCACCTTCCCGCCCGCCAAATTTAGTTGCTTGCCCCTGGGCCCCCAGGCCCCTTTGCCCCGGTCCAGGCGGGGAGACCTGCGCGGGGTGGGGCTGCGGAGCCTGGACCACGGCGCCTGCGCAGCGGCGGCGGGCTCCTCGGACCCGCCACTCACCCCTCCCCGCCCGGGGTTGCCATGGCGACGCGTGCAGGCGCGGGCCCCAGAGGGCCACGCAGCGGGGCAACTTGTTAGCTGGTGTGGCCCATCGGTCGGCCCAGGGAGGAGAGGGTCGGCGTCGTGAGGTGTGTGTCGGAGAAGGGGCAGCTCGGGGTAGGGGCGAGGGGTAGCTGGGGGAGGGGAGAGCAGGAATAGTTGGGGGGGAGAAAAATGGGCAGTTGGGAGAGAGAAATGGGCAGTTGAGAGGGAGAGAGAGAGAGGACAGCTGTGGCGGGGGGAGGAACTAGGAGAGGCGATTGGCGCGCGAGAGAAGAGGAGGCAGTTGGGGCAGTTGTGTGGGGAAGCGACTGTGAGGGGAAATTTGCCCTCCTGGTAAGCAGTTTGAGGCGAGGCCTCTGAGGTATTTCCCAATCGTAGAGTGAGTCCCCGGCTAGTGGGACAGCCGCCCCTGGGGCTGCCGTGCGGGATCATGGGGTGAGCCAGATGGAAGAGCTCCCGAGGCTCCGCTTTGACGCTTCCCTGGGGGCTGATGGAGGAGGCCGCACTGCCTTAGTTGGTTTTATTGATTTGTTGGCCCTAACAGAGCTTTTCCTCGAAGCAAAGTACAAATCCTTCAGGTTTGAATCATAACCTATGATCAATGTCTGTGGCAGCCCGTGGGGTTAAGGAAGGAAAGCCACAGGTGGCTGCCGGGCTATAGCTGAGTTAAAGAGTTCAGCATGGCCCCTGGGGTACCCCTGCACCCCCAGAGCCGTAGAGCTAGGCAAGTGCTTCACCACTGAGACACATCTCTGACACTTTTTATTTTGAGGCAGTTGCACAGGCTGGCCTTGAACTTCCATTGCTTCTACCTCCACCTGCTGAGCAGCTGGGATTACAGGCCTGTGGCACCAGGCCCGGCTGCCCTTGGGATTCTGAACACCTGCCAGAGATGCTCTTTTTCTGCCGTTCTTCTTTTCTGAGATGCACCACTGGGCCTTCCTCGGGCCTTTGTTTCATTTTCCCTATTATACAATTTGCAGTTCACTATTGGGTGATTTTTGTCCTTCCTGCTTCCAGTCTGTTCTCAGGGCATTTGAAATCAAATAATCCTGATCTTCCTCCTCTGTTAGCAGAGTCTGCCAACTTTGCTCACATATCTTCTCATTTCACAGAAAACAGGGCTGCGGCACCTCAGCAATTAAAAGCTAAAGAGAAAGCCGGGCGTGGTGGCACAGGCTTGTAATCCCGGCATTCGGGAAGCTGAGACTGGAGGATCGCGGACAGCCTCAGCTATTTAGTGAGGCCATTCGCAGTTTGGTGAGACCTCGTTTCAAAAATAAAAGGCTAGCCGGGCGTGGTGGCGCACGCTTGTAATCCCAGCATTCGGGAGGCTGAGACCTGGAGGATTGCGGTTCGCAGACAGCCTCAGCTACTTAGTGAGGCCCTCTGCAACTCAGTGAGACCCTGTTTCAAAATAAAGAATAAAAAATAGGGCAGGGGCTGTAGCTCAGAGGTCAAATGCCCCTGGGTTCCATCCCCAGACCCGCAAATAAATAAATAAATAAATAGCTAAAAAATAGGGATGGGGGTGTAGCTCGGAGGTACAGTGCCTCAGGGTTCCAACCCCAGAACTGCAAAAATAAATAAATAAATAAATAAAAATAAAAAGAAGCTGGATGTGGTGGTATATGCCTATAATCCCAGTACTTGGGAGGTTGAGACAGCAGGATCTCAGGTTTGAGTTTCTAAACACATACGGGGAGAGAGAGAGAGGGAGAGATAGAGAGAGAGAGAGAGAGAAGCAAGAAAGAGAGTAAGAAAGAAAGAAAGAAGCCGGGCGTGGTGGCACACGCTTGTAATCCCCACACTTGGGAGGCAGAGACAGGAGGATCGCGCAGGTTCGAAGCCAGCCGCGCGCGCTGGCTTAGGAGACCCTGTTTCCAAATAAAAATGTAAAAATAGGTCTGGGAGTGTAGCCCGAAGGTAGAAGGGCTTCCAGGAACCCTAGTACCACCAAAAAAAGAAAGAAAGAAAGAAAGGAAGGAAGGAAGAAAGAAAGAAAGAAAGAAAGAAAGAAAGAAAGAAAGAAAGACTGGGGGTGTAGCTCAGTGGTGGAGAGCCTTTGGGTTCAATTCCTAGTTAAAACACACAAATTAAGGACAGGAGTGGCAAACACTGCTCTTCTTTGTCTGAGGCTGTTGCATTTTTTAATGTGGGCAGGAGGAGTGCATTTTTTCCATTTAATTGGGGAGGAAAGGAGGTACACAGGAAAATCATCTTGGCTTGCTTTAATGACTTGACAGTGCAAAGGGCAGGGAGCATGGGGACAGTCTTCCTTTCCATCGGTCTGTTCACTTACCCAAATACGATGGCTTGATAGGCCTTTTCCTGGTTATCCTACATTTCCCATACCCCTGGGTAGACAAGGGGGTTTCCTAAACCCTCACTAGTAGGTTGTCTATTATTTTTCATCTCCGTTTATTCCTAAGGTCTTGAGACTGACTTTGATTTTTAACCCAGTGCTCCGAACTACACCCTCAGCCCCCAAGACCCCTATTGGGTGCGAGCCTCCTGTAGGCGAGCAGGGTATAGGTAGCCCCAGAAGAGATTGTCATATTGGGGGGGTCTCATTCAATTTGTGAATCCAAGAGGGACTCTTCTGTCCGGGGGCTGGGTTAGGGGTGGGATCCGGCGATGCATTCCCAGCACCCGTGTACCTGCAGGTTTTGCCCACACGATGTCCAACAGAGCTGAGAAGAAACGGAAAGCCGGTAGCCGGGGAGGCTCCCGGGCGAACCGAGTGGGACGAGCAGCTCCGGCCCCTCTGGCCACACAGGCATCGGAGGACGTCCAGCCTGCCAGCGCCACTGAGCCGGAGCCTGAGCTAGAGCCCCCGATCCTCCACGAGGAGCCTGGTGGGTGCCTGCTGGGGCAAAGGGGGTGCTTAGAGAGGGAGGGCGGGGGTCACTGGAGGGTCTCCTGCCTGTATTTCAGGAGTGTCTTAGGGCCAGGGAGCTCACTTCTGACAAGAGACAGAGCTGAGCGACCCTGGCTCCCTCAGCCGCACTCTGCTGCTGCCCCTGTGCATCTTCCTCCTGGCCAGCCCAGGCATATTCTTTTCTTTCTGCCTTACAATTCCCCGTCGATGCGCCAGGAGTCGTCCAGCCAATCCTTGCTCTAGCCTCATCCTCTTATTTCAACTGTTCTTGGTCGCTGCCACCCCACTGCAGAGGGTTTGATCTCTTCCTTTTTTCCCATTTTCACCCTGGGTGGCAAAACAAATAATGTTTTTCTCCCATTAAGCCCATCACCATGGAGACCCAGCCTGCTTTGCCACCCTTTGAATCCTCAGCCCGGCTGATGCCTGCTACCATCTGTTGAAGGCTCCTGTATCTCCGCCCTCATTTTGGCAGGGAGTTGGTAGACTGCGGAGGTTCAGGTTCAGGGCGACAGGAAAAGAAGCCGAGATGGCGGGAGCAAAGAGTTTAAAGAGGATGCCTTTTGTGGCTTTGATCCAGGAGCCAGCAGGTCCGCAAGGGTTGTGGTAGCTGCTGCTGTCAGTGGGATTTTGCTTGGAGTACCGGCCACTGTAGACAGTACTATGAGCAAAGGGTAGGCCTCACCTTTTATCTGGGGCTCCTTGACACTGGGCGTGGCCTGGGAAGATGGCGAGAAATAAGCAGGGTGTGGTGGTGCACGCCTGTAATCCCAGTATTTGGGAGGCCGAGACGGGAGGAGGATCGCAGGTTCAAAGCCTGTCTCAGCAACTTAGTGAGATCCTTACCAACTTAGCGAGGCCCCGTTTCATTTTTTCGTTTTGTTTTGTTTTTTGGTGGTACTGGGGTTCCTGAAAACCCTCTACCTCTGGGCTACACTCCCAGACCTATTTTTATACTTTTTTAAAAAAATTGGAAACAGAGTCTCTTAAGCCAGCGCGGCTGGCTTCGAACCTGCGCGATCCTCCTGTCTCCGCCTCCCAAGCGTGGGGATTACAAGCGTGCGCCACCATGCCCGGCCTGAGGCCCCATTTCAAAATAAAGAATTAAATAGGGTTGAGGGTATAGCGAAGAGGTAGAACACCCCTGGGTTCAATTCTTACTTACTTACTTACACACACACACACACACACACACACACACACACACACACACACGGGGAGAAATAGAATCCTCCTCTTTTGCGGTGCTGGGGATCACACCCATGCATTCTTGGGCATGCTAGGCAAGTATTCTACCACTGAGCTACATCCCCAGCTCTGTGTGTGTGTGTGGGGGGGTATTAGGGATTGAATCCAGGGAAATCTACCTCTGAGCTACACCCCTAGCCATTTTATTTTTTTATTTTGAAGCAAAGTCTCACTAAGCTGTGGAGGGCCTGACTCAGTTGCTGAGGTTAACCTGCTATTCTCCTGTTTCAGCCTCACAAGTACTAGAATTCCAGGTGTGCACCACCATGCCTGGTTTAGAATATGCTTTTTTTGTGTGTATGTGGTACTGGGGGTGGAACTCAGGGGCTTTTCTACCTCCAGGCTATACTCTCAGACCTATTTTATACTTTATTTGGAAACAGGGTCTCACTAAGTTGCTGAGAGCCTCACTAAGTAGCCGAGGTTGGCTTTGAACCCGTGCGATCCTCCTGTCTCAGCCTCCCAAGTGCTGGGATTACAAGTGTGCGCCACCACGCCTGGCAGAATATGCTTTTAATGTTATTAAGCATGCATGTGGGGAAAAGGTTCAAGGACTTAGGAACCTAACCTAGGATCCAGGACCTTAGAGATGTGCAACTTTGTTTTCCTTCTGAGTTCTCAAGGGCACGGCTGAAAGCAGTTTAAAATGAGATTGCCAGGCAGGTGTGGTGGAGCACGCTTGTAATCCCCACGCTTGGGAGGCAAAGACAGGAGGATTGCGCAGGTTTGAAGCCAGCCTTAGCTGGCTTAAGAGACCCTGTTTCCAAATAAAATATAAAATAGGTCTGGGGGTGTAGCCCAGAGGTAGAAGGGTTCCATCCCCAGTACACCAAAAAAAAGAGAGAGAGGAGAGAGAGAGAGAGAGAGAGAGAGAGAGAGCCAGCATGGTGGTGCACGCCTGTAAGCCCAGTACTTGGGAGGCTGAGAGAGGAGGATCGCAGATTCAAGGATAGCTTCAGAGAGTAGTGAGATTTTTATCAACCTATTGGGACTCTGTTTCAAAACAAAAAACAAAAAGGACTAGGGGGTGTAGCTCAAGGTAGAGAGCCCCTGGGTTTAACCTTCAGTACCACAAAAAAATAAAGAAATAAAATGAACTGGGTGTGGTGGTGCACACTTATAATCCCAGTATTTGGGAGGCTGAAACAGGAGGATCGTAGTTCACAGACAGCCTCAGCTACTTAGTGAGGCCCTTTGCAACTCAGTGAGACTCTCGTTACAAAAAAAAGGAATAAAAAAATAGGGCTGGAGGTGTATGTAGCTCGAAGGTACAATGCCCCTGGGTTCCATCCCCAGTACCAATAAACAAACAAAAATAAATAAATAAAAAATAGTAGGGCTGGAGATGTAGCTCAGAGGTAGAATGCCCCTGAGTTCAATCCCAAGTACTACCAAAAATAAAAAAAAAATTGAAAGAAAGAGAAAAAAGGAGGCTGGGGCTGTAACTTGGGGGTACAATGCTTCTAGGTTCTATTCTCAGTAAAACACACACATGCGCGCGCACACACACACACGCTCTGCCTTCTCTCTCCCCCCAGCTCTAAGACTCCTTGTTGGAGATGGAGCCATCCAGATGCCCAGCAACCTGGCTAGAGGTTCAGAGAGAACTTGTGCCTCCCAGGCAGCCCTGAAACTAAAGTGAATCCCTTGTGATGGAACTGGGAGGGACTGAGGCCCATTTCTTGGTGAAAAATTGTGGGTTCGGGAGCACACAGCCTTTTGTGTTTCTTTCTTTTGTTGGGCTACCGGAGATCTTCAAGCGTGCCGCCATCACTTGAGCTAACCCCCAACCCTGACAGCTGCTTGAGGTCTCTATTGATATCCTTTACTTCCTTAAGTGCTTTTAAATTCCCATTAAAAGAAGAATCCTAATTAGGTCCACGATCCCTTCTCTGTAGTATTCAAAAGCTCTGATGACTGTAAGTTGTTTTTTTTTTTTTCCTCCAAAGTTTGGCATCCAAACTTATTTGGTGGTAAATCTTAACCTGAACTGACATGAAGGTATTTATGGGCTGTTTAAGCCACTTAGTGTAAATATTTGTGTGTTCTATAGCAGAAATACTCATAATAGTAAAAGTTTGGTTGTTGCGGGGGGTTGGGGATCACACACCATACTCTATTACATATTATATTACAATTCCAAATTCTTTTCTTCTTTCTTTCACTCTTTCTTCTTGCTGGGGATTGAACCCAAGGCAATGCTTATGTTAAACATGTGTTCTATCACGAAGTTATACCCCGAGCTGCCACAATTTTAAATTCTGAAATATACCTGACAGCAAGGATCTTGGATAGGGACTGAAGACCTGTATTTCAGGCAGAAAAGAAAAAGCACAGAGAGAGGAACTTCTGTGCAGCAAAGGAAACGATCAAGAATCTTAATCAAGAGCCAACGGAAGCAGAAACTTTGCCACCTACTCCTCTGATAGAGGACTAATATCTAAAATCTACAGACTCCAGAGACTTACTGCCCAAAGTAAAATAACCCAACCGAAAACAGGCAAATGCTGGATATGGTGGGTGCACGGTTGTAATCCTAGTACTTGGGAGGCTGAGATAGGAGGATCACAGGTTTAAGGCTGGTCTCAGCTACTTAGGCCCTCTGCAACTTACTAAGACTTTGTTTCAAAATAAAGGATAAAAAATAGGGCTAAGGGTATAGCTCAGAGGTAGAATGCCTCTGGGTTCAATCCCCAATACCACACACACACACACACACACACACACACACACACACACACACAAAGGCAAGTGAACTAAATAGACACTTCACAAAAGAAGAAACCCCAATGGCCAATAAATACATGGAAAAAAAAAATGGAGCTGGGTGTGGTGGCACACGATTGTAATCCCAGTATTTGGGAGGCTGAGGCAGGGGGATCCAGGTTCATAAACAGCCTCGGCTACTTAGTGAGGTCCTCTGCAACTCAGTGAGCCCCTGTTTCAAAAATAAAGAATAAAGCCGGGCGTGGTGGCGCACGTTTGTAATCCCAGCATTCGGGAGGCTGAGACCTGGAGGATTGAGGTTCGCGGATAGCCTCAGCTACTTAGTGAGGCCCTTTGCAACTCAGTGAGACCCGGTTTCAAAATAAAAAATAAAAAAATAGGGCAGGGGGTGTAGCTCAGAGGTCAAAGGCCCCTGGGTTCCATCCCCAGACCCGCAAAAAAATAAAAAAAATAAAAAAAAATAAAAAATAAATAAAGAATAAAGCCGGGCGTGGTGGCGCACGCTTGTAATCCCCGCACTTGGGAGGCAGAGACAGGAGGATTACGCAGGTTTCAAGCCAGCCTCAGCTGGCTTAAGAGACCCTGTTTCCAAATGAAAAAAAAGTATAAAATAGGTCTGGGAGTGTAGCCTGGAGGTAGAAGGACTTCCAGGAACCCCAGTACCACAAATAAAATAAAATAAAATAAAATAAAGAATAAAAAATCAGGCTGGGGTATAGCTCGGAGGTAGAAAAGCCCCTGGGTTCTACCCTCAGTATAGAGAAAAAAAAATGGCAACCATTAAAAACACAATAATAAATACTGGGGAGGATGTGGAGAAGTAGAACCTCTGATACATTTTGGTGGGACGACAAATTTGTTTTTCGTGTGTGTGGTTCTGGGAATGGAGCCCAGGGGTATTTGACCTCCGAGCTACACCCCCTGCCCTGTTTTTTATTTTTATTTTTTTATTTTGAAACAGGGTCTTACTAAGTTATAGAGGGCCTCACTGAGTAGCTGAGGCTGTCCACAAACCGTGATCCTCTGATCTCAGCCCCCTGAATGCGGGGATTACAAGCGTGCGCCACCACGCCCGGCTCTCTTCCTCCCTTTTGGTGCTGGGATGCTACTACTTTACCCTCAGTCTCCGGCGTAAGCCGCGGGTCAGAGAAGCAGCATCCTGGGATTTGAGGGTTGCAGAGCGCTGGTGGAACGTGGAGTGCCCCAGCCCGATTCCTATGAGCCCCAGCTTCTCCGTGTGGGAAGAGAACAGGGGAAGTAAACATAGTCAGAGGTTTAATGCCTGGAATAACGTTTGGACATTTGCCTCATCTCCACAACCCTTAGCCGGTTCTTTTTCTTTTTTCTTTTTTTTTTTTTGCAAAGCTGAGAATTAGCCGGGCGTGGTGGCGCACGCGCACGCTTGTAATCCCCGCGCTTGGGAGGCAGAGAGAGGAGGATCGCCCAGGTTCAAAGCCAGCCTCAGCTGGCTTAAGAGACCCTGTTTCCAAATAAAATATAAAATAGGTCTGGGAGTGTAGCCCGGAGGTAGCACGGTTCCATCCCCAGGACCACCCAAAACAAAACAAAACAACAAAAACAGCTGAGAATTAAACCCAGGATGTTGCACTTGCTAACTTGCTAGGCAAATGCCCCTAGTCAGCTATTTGTGTGTGTGTGTGTGTGTGCGCAGTACTGGGGATTAAACCCAGGGGCATTTTACCTCTGAGCTATACCCCTAGCCCTTTTGTTAATGTGTGTGTGTGTGTGTGTGTGTGTGTGTGTGTGTGTGTGTGTGTGTGTGTTGATACTGGAGGTTGGACCCAGGGGCAATCTACCTCCAAAATATACTGGAGCCCTGTTTTATTTATTTAAAAAAAGGGTCTCATTACGTTGCGGAGGGCCTCAACTAAATAGCTGAGACTGACTGCGAACCTATGACCCTCCTTTCTCAGCATCCCAAAGCACTGGGATTACAAGTGTGTGCCACCATGCTCAGCTTCTTTAAAAAATTTTTTGGTGGTACTGGAGATGGAACCCTTCTACCTCCGGGCTACACTCCCAGACCTATTTTATATTTTATTTGGGAACAGGGTCTCTTAAGCCAGCAGGGCTGGCTTCGAACCTGTGCGATCCTCCTGTCTCTGCCTCCCGTGTGGGTATTATAAGCGTGCGCCACCACGCTCGGCTCTTTTTTAGATTTTTGAAACAGGGTCTCACTAAGCTGTTGAGGGTCTTGCTAAGTTGCTGAGGCTGACCTTGAACCTGTGATCCTCCTACCTCAACCTCTCAAGTACTGGGGTTACAGGTGTGCACCACTACACCTGGCTTGCAGTCAGCTTTTTTAATTAAATTGAGGAAAAATAAATTAAATTGAGAGATAATTCACTTACTATCAAATCCACTTTTTTTTTTTTTTTTTTTTTTTTGCTACTAGTGATGGAACCCAGGGGTATTCTACCTCCAAGCTACATCTAAGCCCTATTTTTTTATTCTTTATTTTGAAACAGGGTCTCACTGAGTTGCAATGGGCCTCACTAAGTAGTAGCTGAGGCTGTCCTTGAACTGCAATCCTCCTGGCTCAGCCTCCCAAATGCTGGGATTACAAGCATAGGCTACCACACCTGGCCTAAAATCCACCCTTTTAAAGTGTATTATTCACGGTTTTCTGATCTATCTACAAAGCTGTGCAAACATCCCCACTATTTAATTTAATTTATTTATTTATTTATTTATTTATTTATTTTTGTGGGTCTGGGGATGGAACCCAGGGGCATTTGACCTCCGAGCCACACTCCCTGCCCTATTTTTTTTATTCTTTATTTGAAACAGGGTCTCAGTAAATTGCAGAGGGCCTCACTAAGTAGCCGAGGCTGTCCGCGAACCGCGATCCTTCAGTCTCAGCCTCCTGAGTGCTGGGATCACAAGCGCCACACCCGGCTCCCACTGTCTAATTTTAGAACATCCTCATTGCCCAGAAAGAAAGCTACGTCAAGCACCTTGACAAAATGACATTCTCTGACTCCTGTATCCTTGCCTCTTAGTTATAGCTGAACCTTGCTTTTTTTTTATCAATTTATTAAATTAAATACTTTTTTACACTTTGGCTATGGAATTGGTGCTCACACGTGCTAGTCCAGTGCTGTATCCCTGAGCTACACCCACAGCCCAGAATCTTGTTTTTAGCAGCATCCCTCAGATCATGGAAACCAATAACCTACTTTCCATATATACACGTATATGGAAAAAATATATTTTGGTACCAAAGATTGAACCCAGGGATAGCTTACCTCTAAGCAGTAACTCCAGCCATTTTTTTTCTTTTTCAGAACTGGGGATGGAACCCAGGGGCATTCTACCTCTGAGCTACACCCCCAGCCCTCTCTTCCTTCTCTCTCTCTTTCCTCCTTCTTTTCTTCCTTTCTTTCTTTATCCTTCCTTCCTTCCTTCCTTCCTTCCTTCCTTCCTTCCTTTTTTTCTTTCTTGCAGGTCTGGGGATGAAACCCAATGGCATTTGATCTTTGAACTACACCTCCTGCCCTATTTTTTATTCTTTTCTTTGAAACAGGGTCTCACTGAGTTGCAGAGGACCTCACTAAGTAACTGAGGCTGTCTGCGAACCATAATCCTCTGATCTCAGCCTCCCGAATGCTGGGATTACAAGTGTGCACCACCACCCTGGCTATTTTTTATTCCTTATTTTGAAACAGGGTCTCACTAAGTTGTGAAGGGCCTCACAAAGTAGTGAGACTGGCCAAGAACCTGAGATACTCCTATCTCAGCCTCCAACATACTGGGATTACAAGCATATGCCACCACACTCGGCTCCAGCTGTTTTTTTAATTAAAAAAAATATTTTTTTTTGGTGGTACTGGGGTTCCTAGAAGCCCTTCTACCTCCAGGCTACACTCCCAGACCTATTTTATATTTTTATTTGGAAACAGGGTCTCTTAAGCCAGCGCGGCTGGCTTCAAACCTGTACGAACGATCCTCCTGTCTCCGACTCCCAAGCGCTGAGATTACAAGCGTGCGCCACCACGCCTGGCGCTTTTGTGTGTGTGTGTGTGTGTGGTACTGGGGGTGGAACCCAGAGGCTTTTCTCCCTGTAGGCTATACTCCCAGACCTATTTTTATACTTTATTTGGAAACAGGGGCTCACTAAGTTGCTGAGAGCCTCACTAAGTAACTGAGGTTGACTTCGAACCTGTGCGATCCTCCTGGCTCAGCCTCCCACGGGGATTACAAGCGTGCACCGTCACGCCCTGCTTTTTTTCTGTTTTTTTTTTTAAGTTTTGTTTTGAAACAAGATCTGGCTAGTTTGCTGACAGTCTCACTATTGTGGAGGCTGTCCTCCAACCTCCCAAGTACTGGAATTATAGATGTGCGCCCCCATGCCTGCTGGGGTTTACTTTCCATCTTTTATAGATTTATCTGTGCTGGACATTTCATGTAAGTGGAATCATACAATAATGTGGCTTCTTTCATTTAGCATACCTTCAAGGTTCACTCACATTGTAGCATGAATTATATTTTTACTTTTTATTATAATACTTTTTTCTGTTTTTTATTATTTCTTTCTTTATTTAATTTTTTGCCATACTGGGAATGGAACCCAGGGTCATTCTACATCCAAGCTATACTGAAGCCTATTTTTTTTTTTTTTTTTTTTTGGTGGTACTGGGGATGGAACCCTTCTACCTCTGGCTATACTCCCAGACCTATTTTTTAAAATATTTTTTATTTGGAAAAAGGGTCTCTTAAGCCAGAGAGGCTGGCTTCGAACCTGCGTGATCCTCCTGTCTGCGCCTCCCAAGTGTGGGGATTACAGGTGTGCGCCACCATGCCCGGCTTTTTTTCTTTATTTTGAAACAGGGTCTCACTGCATTGCATAGGGCCTCACTAAGTAGCTGAGGCTGTCTCCGAACTAGGATCCTCTGGTCTCAGCCTCACGAATGCTGGGATTACAAATGTGCACCACCATGTCCGGCTTGTTTTTTTATTTTTGAAACAGGGTTTCATGAAGTTGATGAGGGTTTTGCTGAGTTACTGAGACTGTCCTTGAACCTGGGATCCTCCTCTCTCAACCTCCTAAGTACCAGGATTATAGGCATGCACCACCGTATGCAGGTCATGTTTTTTTCATTGTTGTTGTTACTGGGGATGGAACCCAGGGGCATTCTATCTCTGAGCTACATCCCCAGCCCTATTTTATTCTTTATTTTGAAACAAGGTCTCACTGATTTGCAAAGGGCCTCACCAAGTAGCTGAGGCTGTCTGCGAACCGCGATCCTCTTTTCTCAGCCTCCCGAATGCTGGGATTACAAATTTGCGCCACCACGCCTGGCTCCAGTTCATGTTTAACTTTCCAAATGATGACGTCCTTTTTGTATCTTTATTCTTCCTAGAGCCAGTATTGGAGGAGCCGGAAGTACTGAAAAGAACGTTGGTGGACTCTGAGAAGGATGTGGTAGGCTGGGGTCTTCCTGAGGTCATAGTCCTCCCCCCTCTTGTGACTCACAGGATCAGTGGTGGAGAGCGCGCAGGGATTCTCTACCTGTCCCTCCTTCCTGATTAGTCTCACTGGTAGCTTCCTTACCACAAGGACAGCCCATGACCAAAGCAGTCAGCTACTCGTGTGTGCGTGTGTGCGTGCGTGTGTGTGTGGTACTGGGGGTGGAACCCAGGGGCTTTCTGCCTCTGGGCTACACCTCTAGCCCTATTTTTTTTATATATATACTTTATTTGGAAACAGGGTCTCACTAAGTTGCCGAGAGCCTCACTAAGTAGCTGAGGCTGGCTTTGAACCTGTGCGATCCTCCTGTGTCAACCTCCCAAGCCTGGGATTACTAGCGTGCGCCACCACGCCCGGCTTCAGCCACTCTTCTTATCCCCTGCTTTGAGTCCACCCTGATCAGCTGAACAAGCTGAACAAGCTGGGCAGCTGTTGCTCTAATTGATACTAACTTCTAAGGCATTCTCTTTCCTCCTTTAGTTGCCTCGATCACCTAGAAAATTGGCACTAATGATTCTTATATGTTTTTTTATTTTTTGGTGCTTGGGATTGAATCCAGGGACATTCTACCTCCGAGCCACACTCCAGCCCTCTTTATTTTTTGTTTTGAAACAGGGATTGCTAGGTTGCTGAGAGTCTCATTAATTGTTCAGGCTGTCCTTGAACCTGTGATCCTTCTGACTTAGCTTCCCAAGTACTGGGATTATACGTATAACCACACTGGGCTCTTACATACATTTTTTTTTTTTTTAGTACTGGGGATTGAACCCAGAGGAATTCTACCTTTAAGCTTCACCCCCAGCCCGATTTATTTTCTTTCCTTCCTTCTTTCTTTCTTTCCTTCTTTCTTTCTTTCTTTCTTTCTTTCTTTCTTTCTTTCTTTCTTTCTTCCTTCCTTCCTTCCCTCCTTCCTTCCTCCCTCCCTCCCTCTCTCTCTCTCTCCCTTTCTTTCTTCTTTCTTTCTGTATTGAGGATGGAACCCTCTGAGCTACACTCCCTGCCCTATGTTTTATGCTTTTTTTTTTTTTTTTTTGTGGGTCTGGGGGTGGAACCCAGGGGCATTTGACCTCCGAGCTACACCCCCTGCACTATTTTTTATTCTTTATTTTGAAACCGGGTCTCACTGAGTTGCGGAGGGCCTCACTAAGTAGCTGAGGCTGTCTGCGAACCGCCATCCTCTGGTCTCAGCCTCCCGAATGCTGGGATTACAAGCGTGCACCACCATGCCCGGCTCCTATTTTTCATTCTTTATTTTGAAACAGGGTCTTGCTGAGTTTCCGAGGGCCTTACTAAGTAGTAGCTGAGGCTGTCCTTGAACCGGGATCCTCTGGTCTCAGCCTCCCAAATGCTGGGATTACAAATTTGGGCCACAACGCCCAGCTCTGATTTTATTTATTTGGAAACATGGTTTCACTAAGTTGCAGAGGGCCTGCTAAATTGCAGAGGCTGGCTTCAAAACTACATCCTTATGTCTCAGCCTCCCAAGTACTGGGATTACAGGCTTGTGCCACATCTTTTTTTAAATTGGCAAATTAGCAGGGCGTGGTGGCGCAAACTTGTAATCCCAGCATTCGGGAGGCTGAGACAGAAGGATCATGGTTTGCGGACAGCCTCAGCTACTTAGTGAGGCCCTCCGCAACTCAGTGAGACCCTGTTTCAGAATAAAGAATAAAAAATTGGGCAGGGGGTGTAGCTCGGAGGTCAAATGCCTCTGGGTTCCATCCCTAGACCCACAGGAAAACAAAAAACACCAACCCCCCCACCCCCCCACCCCCCAAAAAAACAACAGTTTTAGCCACTGAATGAGGGCCTCAGCAACTTAATGAGACACTGTTTCAAACAAAACATAAAATAGGGCTGGGGGTGTAGGTTAGAAGTAGAACTCCCCTGGGTTCAATTCCCAGTACAAAAAAAAAAAAAAAAGAATATTCCTAGTGTTTGGATATTTAATACCAAATTATTTTTCAAACATTGTATTTTTTGCCCTTACACCGACAACAAATCTTTTCCAGTCCAGAGGTTATCAATTTAGCAAGGATTTAAAAAAAAAATGACAGGCAGTAAATGATGTGTCTGTTCTTCTTCTTCTTCATATCCTTTGATTTCAAGTGAAACAGAACATTTTCTCATATTTGCATTTTCTCTCTTTTGTGATATGACACGTCCGTACATGTCCTTTGGTCCTCTTATTTATTGGGGTCTTGGTGTTTTTCTCATTGGTTCATTCATATTTTATATGGGAAAGATTTTAGGTCACTGTCTGTTCAGTTGTTTTGACCTGGAGCTTTGAGAGTAATTCCTTCTTATCTTCCAGGGGCACGGGCGGAGGGACAGGGCGGCTTCTCAAGTTCACTGAGCTCACCTTCATCTCTTCTGGTTTCCTTAGTTTCTTTAGTAGAGGTCTACAGATTAATTTTTTCTAGCCATCAGTTCCGATTTATTTTCCATGTAATCAATGTGTTCTTTGGTGTCTTTTAGTCTCTCCCCCTCACTTCAGTACCCATTAGCTCTTTTTTTTTTGTGTGATGGTGCTGGGGATAGAGCCCAGGGGCATTCTACCTCTGAGCTACACCCCCAGTCCAATATTTCATTCTTTATTTAATTATTTAATTATTTTATTTTTAAATTTTTTTTATTTATTTATTTATTTATTTATTTATTTATTTATTTATTTATTTATTTTGCAGGTCTGAGGGTGGAACCCAGAGGCATTTGACCTCCGAGCTACACCCCCTGCCCTATTCTTATTCTTTATTTTGAAACAGGGTCTCACTAAATTGTGGAGGCCCTCACTAAGTAGCTGAGGCTGTCTGCGAACTCCAATCCTCCTTCTCAGCCTCCTGAATGCTGGGATTACAAGCGTGTGCCACCACGCCCAGCTCTATTCTTTATTTTAAAACAGGGTCTTAGCGCTGGGCTTTTTGGTTGGCGCACGTTTGTAATCCCCACGCTTGGGAGGGGGAGACAGGAGGATCACGCAGGTTCGAAGCCAGCAACGCTGGCTTAAGAGACCCTGTTTCTAAAATTAAAATAGGTCTGGGAGTGTAGCCTGGAGGTAGAAGGGCTTCCAGGAACCCCAGTACCACACACACACACACACACACACACACACACACACACACACACACACACTACTACTACTACTACTAATAATAATAATAATAAGCAAAACAAAACAAAACAAAGCAGGGTCTCACTGGAGTCGGGTGTGGTGGCACACGCTTGTAATCCCAGCATTCAAGAGGCTGAGACAGGAGGATCTTGCAGGTTTGAAGGCAGCCTCAGCTACTTAGTGAGGCCCTTTGCAACTCAGTGAGACCCTGCTTCAAAATAAAGAATAAAAAATAGGACTGGGGTGTCGCTCGGAGATAGAACGCCTCTGGGCTCCATCCCCAGTACTGCAAGAAAAAAAAAAAAAACCCCAAACAAAAACAAAACAAAACAAAACAACAACAACAAAAAAACAGGGTCTCACTAAGTTGTGAAGTACCTCACTAAGTAGCCGAGGCTGTCCATGAACCTGGGTCTTCCTGTGTCAGCCTCTCACGTACTGGGATTACAAGTATGCACCATTGTGCCTGGCCCCATTGACTCTTATTATATTACTTGGTGTTGGAGAGTGAACTCAGTGGTGTTCTACCTCTGAGATACACCCCCCAGCCTTATTTTTTTGTGGTACTGGGGGTTAAACCCAGGGGCATTCTACCTCTGGGCTATACTCCCAGACCGATTTATTTTATTTGGAAAAGTTGCTGAGAGCCTCTCTAAGTAGCTGAAGTTGGCTTCGAACCTGTGCGATCCTCCTGTCTCAGCCTCCCAAGCTCTGGGATTACAAGCGTGCGCCACCACGCCTGGACTGATCTTTTTTCTAGTTCATCTTCCTGCTCTTAATTGCTTCACCCAGGCGAATATCCTTACATGTTCTTTTCTTTTTTTCTTTTCTTTTTTTTTTTTTGGAGGGGGTACTGGAGTTTGAACCCGAGTGGCCTTCTAACTTTGAGCGTCACCCCACCCCAACTTTATTTTTTATTTGGAAACAGGGTCTCACATGTTGCAGAGGGTCTCACTAAGTAGCGGAGGCTGGCCATGAACCTGCGATCCTCCTGTCCCAGCCTCCCAAGTACTGGGATGACAGGTGTGAGCCAGTGCGCCCAGCCCTCCATGTTTCTTTAATTCACTTTTACCTTTGAGGCTGAGGGCTGTTTGAAGATGTATTTTTACAATCACAGGCATAAATGACACATCTCGGGAAGATAATAGCCCCTGGTTTTCCTCTATGACACATTCTGTTTTCATTCTTAGAGGCAGGAGAATCTATTGTCTCCTTTCTTCAAAAGCTTGAAACCTATCATTCAGTCGTCCTCGGCTTTCTCTTGGGAATTCTGAGCCCGCCTGGCTTTTCCTCTCCTCTCCCACTCCCCCGGCGTGCGGTTGTGGAGGGGGGGGCTCGCCCTCACACTGACTGCGCTGCTCTCTGCCTGCTCTCCTTCCTTCCGTAGAAGCCCCTTTTTCTCTCCCGAGCCGTGCTGACAGGCCTGGCGGATGCCACCTGGACGGAGGAGCATGACGCCATTCTGGAGCACTTTGCCCAGGAGCCCACGGAGCCCATCCTCACCATCTTCATCGACCCCTGTTTTGGCCTGAAGCTGGAACTGGGCATGCCTGTACAGGTGGGTCCCGCCTTCCCAGGGCAGAGGGGTCCTCCAGGGAGCTCTCGTATCCTTGAGTCGTGATCTTCCGTGCACGAGGCCTGTAGAGCTCCGTTGCGTGTCTGTACCTGGAGGCAGGGGTTCAGAGAAGGATGAGGCAGTGTTTTGCTTTCATTTTGGTACTGGGGATTGAACCAGGGCATTCTAGCCTGGCGTGGTGGCCCACGCTTGTAATCCCCGCGCTTGGGAGGCTGAGACAGGAGGACTGCACAGGCTCGAAGCCAGCCTCAGCTACTGAGTGAGGCTCTCAGCAACTTAGTGAGACCCTGTACCAATAAAATATAAAATCGGTCTGGGAGCATAGCCCGGAGGTAGAAAGCCTCTGGGTTCCACCCCCAGTACCACCAAAAAAAAAAAAAAAAAAAAAAAAAAAAAAAAAAAGAACCAGGGCATTCTACCTCTGAGCCACACCTTCAGACTTATTTAATTTTTTTTGCAGTATTGGACATTGAACCCAGAGGCATTCTACCTATGAGTTATACCCCCAGCCCGATTTTATTTCATATTTGGAAACAGGGTCTCACTAGGTTGATGAGAGTTTCACTAGGTTGATGAGAGTCTCACTACTTGCTGAGGCTGTCCTTGAACCTGTGATCCTCCTGTCTCAGTCTCTCAAGTACTGGGATTACAGGTGTGCGCCACCATGCCCAGAGACTTATTTTATATATATATATATATATATATATATATATATATATATATATTTATTTATTTATTTATTGTGGTCCTCGGGGTAGAATGCAGGCGCTTTTCTACATCCAGGCTATACTCCCAGACCTATTTTATACTTTATTTGGAAACAGGGTCTCACTAAGTTGCTGAGAGCCTCACTAAGTAGCTGAGGCTGGCTTCGAATCTGTGCGATCCTCCTGTCTCAGCCTCCCAAGCGCGGGGATTACAAGTGTGCACCACTGTGCCCGGCCGACTTATTTTATTTTGAAACAGGGTCTTGCCAAGTTGCTGGACTCAAACTTGAAATCCTCTTGTCTCAGGCTCAAGTACTGGGATTACAGGTGTGCCCACAAGGCCTGGCCACTATTTTGCTTCTGATGATTGCATGGTCTAGCTGGGAAGACAGTCACATAAGTAAATATATATTAATATTAATATTAGTGCTGAAGATGGAACCCAGTGTCTCATGTATGCAAAACACATGCTCTTCTGCTGCGTTACACTCTCAGCCTCTGTGTGTGTGTGTGTGTGTGTGTGTGTGTGTGTGTGTGTATGTATGTGTGTGTGTGTATACTTATTTTTAAATTTATTTTTGCAGTACTAGTGATGGAACCCAGGGGCATTCTACCTCTGAGCTATACCCCCAGCCCTTAGTTTTATTCTTTATTTTGAAACAGGGTCTCACTGAGTTGCAAAAGTAGCTGAGGCTGGCCACGAACCATGATCCTCCTGTCTCAGCCTCCCAAGTGCTGGGATTACAAGCATGTGCCACCATGCCTGCCTTATTTATTTATTTTTGTGGCACTGAGAATTGAACCCAGGGGTGTTCTGCCTCTGAGTTACCCCCCAGCCCTTTTTGTATTTATTTATTTATTTATTTATTTATTTATTTATTTTGTTGGTACTGGGGATTGTATCCAGGGGCATTCTACCTCTGAGCTACACCCCTAGCCCTACTTATTTATATATTTATTTTGTGGTACTGGGGATGGAACCCAGGGGCTTTCTACTTCTAAGCTACACCCCCAGCCCTATTTTTCATTATTTTTTATTTTATTATTATTATTTTTTGGTGGTACTGGGGTTCCTGGAAACCCCTCTACCTCCGGGCTATACTCCCAGACCCATTTTTATATTTTGACTTGAAAACAGGGTCTCCTAAGCCAGTGAGGCTGGCTTTGAACCTGCATGATCCTCCTGTCTCCGCCTCCCAAGCACGGGGATTACAAGCATGTGCCACCATACCCGGAATTCTTTTTTATTTTAAAACAAGATCTCACTGAGTTGCAAAGGACCTCAGTAAGTACTAACTGAGACTGGCCTCAAACCGCGATCCTCCTGTCTCAGCCTCCCAAATTCTGGGATTACAAGCATGCACCACCATGCCCGGCTCTTATTTAAATTTTTTAAAATTTGGAAATGGTCTCACAAAGTTGAGGAGGCTGGCCACGAACCTGTGATTTTCCTGTCTTAGCCTCCCAAGTACTGAGATTACAAGCGTGAGTCACCATGCCACCTTTATTTTTTTGAAACAGGGTCTCACTAAATTGCTGAGGCTGGTCTTGTACCTGCAATACTCCTGTCTCAGCCTCCCAGGTAATGGTGCCACCACACCTGGCTTACAATATGTTTTGATGTGTGGGCAAAATGTTTTAGACTTTTGGGGAGCAACTAATAAATCAACTAATACAGCCTGTAGAATTCTGGGAAAGCTTGACAGTGAGGTGGTATTGGAGCTGGGGATGAAGTTGATAAGTAGGACATGAACACCAGGTGAGCCGGGAGTGGCGGCCTACATTTGTAATCCTAGTACTTGGGAGGCTGAGACAGGAGAATCGCAGGTTTGCAGCCAGCCTCAGCTACGTAGTGAGACCCTTTTTCAAAACAAAGAATAAAAAGCTGGGCGTTGTGACACCCACTTGTAATCTCAGTGTTTGAGAGGCCGAGACAGGAGGATCGTGGTTCGAGGACAGCCTCAGCTACTACTTAGGCCCTTTGCAATGCAGTGAGACCTGTTTCAAAATAACGAATAAAAAGTAGGGCTGGGGGGGTGTAGATCAGAGGTTGAATGCCCCTGGGTTCAATCCCCAGCACCGCATTAAGAAAAAAATGGTTCGATAGCCAGGTATGGTGGCACACGGTTGTAATCCCAGTACTTAGGAGGCCAAGATAGGAGAATTGCAGGTTGCTGCCAGCCTCAGCAACTTAGTGAGGCCCTCCGCAACGTAATGAAACCCTATTTCAATATAACGAATAATAAAAAAAAAAATAGGGCTGGGGGTATAACTCAGAGGTAGAATACCCCTGGGTTCAATCCCCAGTACTGAAGAAAAAAAAAAACAAAAAACAAAACAAAAAACAAAAAACAAAAACAAAAACAAAAACAAAGACCAGCTGAAGGTTGTTGAGTAAAGGATACTTTATGTACAGAGAAAACAGGAACAGGGAGAAGCGACGCTGGGAAGTCAGGCGGGTTGAGTTTAGCTTGTGAAGGGACTTATACGATGGCCTGAAGAACTTGGTTTATATCCCAGAGAGAATTCTCGAAGTCTTTTTTGGTTTAGGTAACTCTTTTGTTTTTTATGGTACTGGGGTTCCTGGAAACCCTTCTACCTCCGGGCTACACTCCCAGACCTATTTCTTTTTTAATTTGGAAACAGGGTCTCTTAAACCAGTACGGCTGACTTCAAACCTGCACAATCCTCCTGTCTCCGCCTCCCAAGTGCGGGGATTACAAGCGTGCGCCACCTCGCCCGGCGGTTTATTTATTATTTATTATTTATTTATTTTTGTTTTGTGTGGTACTGGGGGTGGAACCCAGAGGCTTTCTACCTCCTGGCTATACTCCCAGACCTTTTTTTTTTTTAAATATTTTCTTTGGAAACAGGGTCTCACTAAGTTGCTGAAAGCCTCACTAAGCTGAGGCTGGCTTCGAACCCGTGTGATCCTCCTGTCTCAGCCTCCCAAGCGCGGGGATTACAAGCGTTCGCCACCACGCCCGGCAACGCCCAGCGGTTTAGATAACTCTTTTAACAATGTGGAAGCCAGGAGTGGTGGCACCTGCCACCAGAAGGGTTCCTAGGATTACTGCGTAATCCTAGTACTTGGAAGGCTGACACAGGAGGACCCCGCGCACTATAGCTCACTGGTAGAATGCCCATGGGTTCAACTCCCAGTACTCAAAACGGTACCCAGGACCCAATTCCCCGAACAACAAAGCAAAACAAACAGAAACAACAATGTGGAGGATATGTTAGAGGAGGGCCTATCTAGGGTAGAGAGACAGTAAAAGAGAGATATATAGTAAAGTATTAGTAAGCCGGGCGTGGTGGCGTACGCTTGTAATCCCAGAATTCCAGAGGCTGAGACAGGAGGATCCCGGTTCGGGGACAGCCTCAGCTACTTAGTGAGGCCCTCTGCAACTCAGCGAGACCTTGTTTCAAAATAAAGAATCAAAAATAGGGCAGGGGGTGTAGCTTGGAGGTAGGATGCCCCTGGGTTCCATCCCCAGTACCAAAAAAAAAAAAAAAAGTTTTAGCAGAGTCTGTGTGGTGGTGGTATACAAGTCATTACCGTAAACTTCTTTTAACTTTTCTGCATATTTGAAAATTTTTGAAATAAAATATCGGAAAAGAAAAAAGCTATTGATTTGCTTTTATTGGAAGCCTATATACAAAAATGGAAGTGATGGTGAGGTTTAGCATAACCTTGTGTAAACAATGCAATTTAGGAAACATTCCATATTAAACAAAGGCAAACTAGGCCATGGCTTCTTTCTGTGTGTTAGCAATGGTCAGCCACAGACACAAGGAAAAAAAGGTTCCATTTATTTCAAAAAATTGGAAAGCTGTTTATATTTGAATATAAATATTTAATATAAATGGCATTTATGTGAAAGAAAACTCTGTTGTGGGCCATAAAAGGTTTGAGCCTGGCATGGCGGTGGACACCTGTAATCCTAGTACTTGGAATATTGTGAGAAAGGAGGACCACAGGGTTTTTGTTTGTTTTTTGTTTTGTGATTCTGGGGGTCAAACCAGAGGCATTCCACCTCCGAGCGACACCCCCAGCTCTCTTGTAATTTTCTTATTTTTGAAACAGGTCTCACCAGACTAATGGAAGTCTCACTACTTGCTAAGGCTAACCTGGAACCTGAGAGCCTCCTGTCTCAGCCTCCTCAGTACAGGGATTACAGGCGTGCGCTACCATGCCCGGTCTACGGCCAGAGGTTTGAAGCCAGCCTCAGCAATTTATCGACGTTCTCAGCAACTTAGCAAGACCCTGTTTCCAAATAAAAAATAAAATAGGGCGGAGGGTGTAGCTTGGAGGTAGAATGCCCCTGGGTTCAATCCCAGCACTACACACATGCAAAAAAAAAAAAAAGGCTTGAATAAATAATAAGCTATGTCTTGCTTCTGCCTGGAAATCTTAATAGTAAAAGATGTTTTTATATAAAAATATATATTTTTATTTAGATCTCTCTCTATATATCTTTTTAAACTTTTTGAGGCAGAGTTTTGCTGTTGCCTCAACTGATTGATTCTTCTTTTCCCTTTCTACCTTCCTTTCTTTCCTTCCTTCTCTTTTCTTCCTTTCTTTTTCTTTCTTTTGTACTGAGAACTTCCTTCCTTCTTTCCTTCATCCTTCCTTCCTTCCTTCCTTCCTTCCTTTATTTCTTCCTTTCCTTTCTTCTTTCTTATTCTTTCTTTTGTACTGAGAATTGAGCCCAGAGACATTCGGCCTATGATCTATACCCCTAGCCCTTTTTATGGGGAAATAGGAATTCACTAAATTGCTGAAGGTCCTGTTGAGGTTGGCCTTGAACCTGTGATCTCCAGGTTGTCCCAGCTAATTTGTGTGTGTGTGTGTGTGTGTGTGTGTGTGTGTGTGTGTGTGTGTGTGTTACTAGAATTGAACCCAGGGGCATTCACCTCCAAGCTACACCCCCAGCCCTACTTTTTATTCTTTATTTTGAAACAGGGTCTCACTAAGTAGCAGAGGGCCTCACTAAGTAGCTGAAGCTGGCTGCAAACCTGTGATCCTCCTGTCTCAGCCTCCCAAGTACTAGGATTACAAGCATGTGCCACCATGCCTGGCTTCCTGCTAATTTTGAACTAATGGTTCAAGTGATCCTCCTACCTCAGCCCCGCAAGTAGCTGGGATTACAGGAGTGTGCCTCCATTCCTGATGAAAATATATCGTTTTAACATATATTTGCAAATATATCATTTGGGTACAACTCCAATCACAGTACCCAAATGCTACAATTCTTTGTGTAAAGAATTTTTTTTTCTTACAGTTCTTTGTGTAAAGAATTTAAAATACTCCCAGAAAAATGCACAAAAATAGCAAAGATGATAAAGGAGGAAAATAATGGAGGAGACTTGTGAACATAACAAGCTTTTATTAAACTACAGTAATTAAAACGGTTATACTAGGTCAGGAATATACATTATAAGCGACATTACAGAAATGCAGAAAGTACAAAAATAGACACTATCAGCAACAGTAGAGAATCATAGGAAATACAGAAAATAGAAAGCAGAGAAACAGATCTGTAAGCACTTTCTATAAAAAATGGCATTTCAGAATCTGTGGGGAAGGATGGATTAGTCAGTGAATAGAATTAGGAAGCATATGGGAACATGAAGCTTTTCAATTAAAAGGAATCTGTTTAGCCTGCTGAATACGTCCTAGATAGATTATCCACTTAATTTTAACTTCCTTAAGAAATTATTACTCTCCGAGGGGCATGGAGGTACGTGCCTGTAATCCCAATTCTTGGGAGGCTGAGACAGGAGGAACCCTGTTCGCTGACAGCCTCAGCTACGTAGTTGCCCTTTGCAACTCAGTGAGACCCTGTTTCAAAATAAAGAATAAAAAATAGGGAGCCGGGCGTGGTGGCGCACGCTTGTAATCCCAGCATTCGGGAGGCTGAGACCTGGAGGATCGCGGTTCGCGGACAGCCTCAGCTACTTAGTGAGGCCCTCTGCAACTCAGTGAGACCCGGTTTCAAAATAAAGAATAAAAAAATAGGGCAGGGGGTGTAGCCCGGAGGTCAAATGCCCCTGGGTTCCATCCCCAGACCCGCCAAAAAAAAAAAAAAAAAAAAAAAAAGAATAAAAAATAGGGCTGGGAGGTGTCGCTTGGAGGTAGAATGCCCCTGGGTTCCATCTCCAGTACCACAAAATAAATAAATAAAATAAAAATGGGGCTGGAGGTATAGCCCAGAGGTAGGTAGAATGCTCCTGGGTTCAGTCCTCAGCACACCACACACACACACACACACACACACACACACACACACACAGAGGTAGGGGGTGGTGGCACACTCCTTAAGTCCTAGTACTTGGGAGGCTGAGATAGGAAGGTCACAGGTTCAAAGCCAGCCTCAGTAATTTAGCCAGGCCCTGTTTCCAAATAAAAAATGAAATAGGTCTGGGGGCATATTGAGGAGGTAGAATGTCCTTCAGTTCAATTTTCAGCACTACACACAAAAAAGAAAGAAAGAAGGAAAGAAAGAAGAAAGAAAGAAAAGAAAAGAAAAGAAAAAGAACAAAAAGGTAACCATTGGAAGCTTAAGCACTGAGTCCAGGCACCCATCCTGCCCAGAGAAATGGTGTGTGTGTGTGTGTGTGTGTGTGTGTGTGTGTGTGTGTACACGCACGCTCTTAGTGTGGTACTGGGGATCGAACCCAGGGGCTCTCTAGCACTGGGCTACACCCCCAGCCCTTCTTATTTTGTATTTTGAGACAGCATCTCACTAAGTCGCTCCGGCTGGCTTTGAACTTGCTGTCCTCCTGCCTCGACCCCCGCCCCCCGGCAGGAAGCCTCGGTGTCTTAACAAAGATTTGACTCTGTCTTCAATTCGCCTTGACCACCTGCTCATCCTCTCATGCAAGCAAGTCTCTTAGGCAGAAGAAAAGTGAAGGAAATAGAAAATACCCGTTTTTTTTTTTTCCCCCCCACGTTCATCGCAAGCGGCAGTATTAACGGGTCCTTCCCAGCAGGACACCTCGAAGTCGCCCACAGTATGTCACAGCCGAAAGAATGAATTCGCGGAGCTGCCCGGGCGTGAGCAAAACGAGGAGAAATTGCATGGCAACTGCAGGCATATTTTATCAAGGCCAAAAAAAAAAAAAAAAAAAACCAAAAAAAAACCAGGAACAAAGCCTGCGCAGGAGAAAGACCAAAGCGGAGGAGCAGGAGGAGGGTCCTCCCGGCAGCGCGGGCTGTAGTACCACTTAACACGGACATGCTTTCCATGTAAAAAAGAGCCGAGCCATGAGATGATAAAAGGGAAGAAGGAGATAAAAGGGAAAGTGCAGATTTTTAGGAAACGAATAAAGCCGCATGTTACAAAACTAGTGGATTGGAAACTGAATAGCCGTCGTTGAAAATCCGGCCAGCGACGCGCGGGGAGGCCCGAGGTGATCACAGTGTGCGCAGAAGAAAAGGCCGAAGACACACAATTAGAGACGCAGAGACCAGCGCGGAGGACCCAGGGAGCAGAGAGAGTCAACAAACGGCACAATCCAAATCTAAACATAAAATAACAAAGAATGTCCCCGAAATACAAAGGGAACTGAATCTGGGAATCCAAAGGACACGCTATGAATCAGGCATGGCAGTACATGCCGATAATCCCAGTACTTGGGAGGCTGAAACTGGAGGGTTGCAGATTCGAGGTCAGCCTCTGACTTAGTGAGGCTCCCAGCAACTGAGACCCTGTTTCCTCATGAAAAAAAAAATAATAATAATAATAAAGTAGAACTGGGGGTGTATCTCCGAGGTAGAATGCCTTTGAATTTAATCCCCAGCAACACAAAAAGAAAAAAACAAAAACAAAGGACGCAGTATAAACCGAGCCTGGTGGCACACGCCTGTAATCCGAGTATTTGGGAGGCTAAGACGGAAATAACAGGTTCGAAGCCAGCCTCAGCAATCTAGTGAGGCTCTCAGCAACCTAGGGAGCCCTTGTTTCAAAAACAAAAAAGAGCCGGGCGTGGTGGCGCACACGCTTGTAATCCCAGCATTCGGGAGGCTGAGACCTGGAGGATCGCGGTTCGCGGACAGCCTCAGCTACTTAGTGAGGCCCTCTGCAACTCAGTGAGACCCGGTTTCAAAATAAAGAATAAAAAATAGGGCAGGGGGTGTAGCTCGGAGGTCAAATGCCCCTGGGTTCCATCCCCAGACCCGAAAAAACAAAACAAAACAAAAAACAAAACAAAAAACAAAACAAAAAAGAGGCCAGGCACGGTGGCGCACACTTGTAACCCCAGTACTTGGGAGGCTGAGGTAGGCGGATCATAGGTTTGTGGGCAGTCTCAGCTACTTAGTGAGGCCCTCCGCAACTGGAGATGGAACCCAGGTGCCGTTCTACCTCCGAGCTACACCCCTCAGCTCTAGTTTTTATTCTTTCTTTCTTTTCTTTTCTTTTTTTTGAAACAGGGTCTCACTGAGTTGCGAAGGGCCTCATTAAGTAGCTGAGGCTGTCCACGAATCTCGATCCTCCAGTCTCAGCCTCCCAAATGCTGGGATGGTGTACACCACTCTACCCGGCTTTGCATGCAATTTTTTTCTGAGTTGGAGTTTGTTTCAGAATGAAAAATTGGGAAATTTGGGGTGGGGACACACACACACACACACACGCACGCACACGCATGCACGCACGCACGCACGCACACGCCCAGCATGGTGGCACACGCCTGTAATCCCAGTACTTGGGAGGCTAAGACAGTTGGATTGAAGTTTAAAAGCCAAAGCATTTTAGTGAGACCCTGATTCAAAATAAAAAATAAGCCGGGCGTGGTGGCGCACGCTTGTAATCCCCGCGCTTGGGAATCGGAGACAGGAGGATCACGCAGGTTCAAAGCCAGCCGCGCTGGCTTAAGAGACCCTGTTTCCAAAAATAAAATAGGTCTGGGAGTGTAGCCCAGAGATAGACGGGCTTCCAGGAACCCCAGTACCACCAAATAAATAAATAAATAAATAAATAAATAAATAAATAAATAAAATAAAAAATAAAATAAGGCTGAGGGTCTAGCTCAGAGATAGAATGCCCCTGGGTGTAATCTTTAGTACTGTACACACACACACACACACGCACGTATGCGCACACACACATACATACACAAATACAAATAAATGCATAAATCAAATTTAAAAAACCAAAAGTAAAAACATAAACGGAGGGCTGGGGGCGTAGGTCAGTGGTAGAGTTTGCTTAGCATGTGGGGGGCCCTGGGTTCCAGCCCCAGCACTGCAAAAAGACAAACATATCAGCTGAAATCTAGTCACTTAGGACATGAACTAAATCAGAAACTCAGGAGTAGAGAATTAGTGGTATTCATTTAAATAAAGAATTAAGCTGGGCATGGTGGTGCACACTTTTATTATTTATTTATTTAATTTTTAATTTTTTTTTCTTGTGGTGGTACTGGGGTTCCTGGAAGCCCTTCTACCTCCAGGCTACACTCTCAGACCTATTTTCATATTTTTATTTGGAAACAGGGTCTCTTAAGCCAGCGCGGCTAGCTTCGAACCAGCGCCATCCTCCTGTTTCTGCCTCCCAAGTGCCGGGATTACAAGCGTGCCCACCACGCCCGGCTGTGCACACTTTTAATCCCATTTGGGAGGCTGAGACAGGAGGATCGAGGTTCGCGGACAGCCTCAGCTACTTAGTGAGGCCTTCTGCAACTCAGTGAGACCCTGTTTCAAACTAAAGAATAAAAAAATATGGCTGGGGTTGTAGCTTAGAGGGAGAATGCTCCTGGTTCAATCTCCAGTAAAACACACACACACACACACACACACACACACACACACACACACACACGTCTTAAATAATTTTAAGCCAGGTGTAGTGGCACATGCCTGTAATCTTGTTTCTCGGGAGTCTGAGAGAGGAGGATCACAGGTTTGAGACCAGCCTCATCAATTTAGCAAAGTTCTCTGCAACCTAGTGGGACCTGTTTCAAAACAAAAAATAAAAAGGGTTGGGGTGTAGCTCAGATATAGAATGTCCCTGGGTTCGGTCTCTAGTATCAAAAAATTAATGAATAAATAAATTAGGTCTCGGGTTGTAGAATGACCCTGGGTCATTCAATCTCTAGTACAAAAATAATAAATAATCTTAAGGAATAGTTACAAGAGCACAAAGAGTCCCCAAACAAAAGAGGTAAATCTGATATTAGGCTGGGAATGGGCTATGGAT